>NC_134353.1:164923108-165178108 GCF_048569485.1 Anomaloglossus baeobatrachus
GTAATCCAAGGGGTTGCCATGACGATCCACACTGTCCCAGTCAATGAAGAGCAGGATGTTCCCCATTGGCTGGGAGAGCAATGCAGTGACCTGAGCTAACATCAATGGGTCAGCCCAGGTCACTGCAGGGGATGACAAGTGCTGCTGTCAGCGAGGTACATTACCTGCGCTGATCTCCAGCACTGCCGACAGCCCCTGTCACTGAGGTCAATGACCGGCGCCTTCACATCAAGTATCGCGAGAGGTCCGTGACGTCACCGCCAGTGTCAGTCTCGGGTCGGAAGCGATAGGTGATGTGACAAGCGGCGGCCATGGAGGACAGTGACAGCGCTGAGGTCGGGATGGCGGGACTTCATCACACCGCAGGTAAGCCGAGCGGGGGGGGGTGAGAGTGTGTGTGTGTGTGTGTGTGCGTGTGTGTATATGTATGTATACATGCCGCAGGCAGGAGGGGGCGGAGCGAGCTGAGCGGGAAGTGTGGGCTTCCTGCACGTAACTAAGATAAACATCGGGTTACTAACCAAAGCGCTTTGCTTGGATACCCGATGTTTATCTTGGTTACCAGCTTGTGGCAGGCTGCCAGCGATGGCTCCTGCACACTGTAGCTGGGAGGGGGGGGGGGGGTGCGTGAGTGAGAGTGTGTGTGTGTGTGTGTATATGTATCTATACATGCCGCGGGCAGGAGGGCGTGGAGTGAGCTGAGCGGGAAGTGTGGGCTTCCTGCACGTAACTAAGATAAACATCGGGTTACTAACCAAAGCGCTTTGCTTGGATACCCGATGTTTATCTTGGTTACCAGCTTGTGGCAGGCTGCCAGCGATGGCTCCTGCACACTGTAGCTGTAAAAAGCCCTGCTTTTTGCTGCTAGAACCGTTCTCGAACGTATCTATAACTATCGAGCTTTTGCAAAAAGCTCGAGTTCTAGTTCGATCTCGAACAGCCCCAAAAATCACTCGAGCTTAGAACTGGAGAACCTCGAACCACGAACCGCGCTCAACTCTAGTGCCTAGACAGCATGCTGAAGCGGATAGTCTTTTTTTCTGAAACTGTATTTCATGCTACTGAGCATGCTCAGGCACTTACTGCATCAGAGGCTAGGTCCGGTAATGAACTCTTTGAACCTGCCCCTGATGTGGGGGGCCAATATAGACAACAGGGCATCAGGTGTCCTGACGATGTGGCCAGGCCACTCCCAACTGGCTTGCAAAGGCCCGCCCCTATGACTTGTCACCTCATTATTGTTGGTCAGACGATGACTGGTGAGGTGTTTGGGTTGTGGCAGCCATGAGGTCATCATTGAAGTGGCGGTTCCAAATAGAACGCTAGTTATGCCACTCATGACGTGACACTCTGCTTTTGTCTCCAGGAGGTGCATTGTGGTCCACCCTGGTTTGGGGCGGACCCAGGTTATAAAAGGGGCTGGAGCCAACAAGAAGGTGCCCAGTCTTCTATTATGCTCAGAAAGAGCTCCATGTGTTGAACCCATTGCGGCTTTAGGCCAGAGGTAGGCAGGGCTAGGGCGTCGATGCAGGCTGCCACCACAGTTGGTAACGCAGAACGTTTAAGACCAGCTCCTGTCCTACCAGTCCTGCTAGTGCAGCCCAGTGGCATTAACAGGCCTGCTGCTGCTGATGCGCCTGCTGTGCACAGGTGTGTCCTCTACGCACACGGACAGCATACCCAATGGCCCCTGTTTTGTTAACAGGGAGTTCCGGGGCTGGGTGGCCGTGTGGACCCTGTGATGCTAACAGGGCTCCCAGTCTCCAGATCCGAGTGGCGTCTAACTCGGTTCAGGCTACTATTTGTTTCAGAGTCAACCTGCTCTGTATCCTCCACCTAACCTTCCAGTTGCCAACCTCTCCTTTTTCATCTGGGAGCACGGTGGACACCGAATGGCGATCGGGATATATACCTTTCTCTTTCTTTTCTTCTTAATTTTTTTATATAGCGGTAACATAGTATATACCACCTTATCCAAATCTGCCAGTCCCACCATAACAGATGTTGTTTCTTCAGCAAATGTTACTGTTGCTTAACCACCAAACCCACGGACACAAACTTTTTTACCCTTTCAAACACACCTGTTCCCCTTTCCACCAGCATCTGTCCTTTTTCAACTCATTTTGTATATGATCAAAAGTGCAACTCTCCAGGGACACCGTACTCAACGCTGTCTAAGCACAGCAGACAGCCCTCGGTCCCTCAGATGTGGACAAGTGAAAGACCATTTCCTCCTATCCATGACAAACCATTGAGATTCACTCTGTGCAGCACTGGTGTTTAGTGGAAAAGCAGATCTAAGATTGCGTACCTTCTGCTGATACTCCTGCATACGTGCGTCCCTTTCTATGGCAGGAATTATTTCGCAAAATTTTGTGTTGTACCGGGGATCTAACAGTCTGGCAACCCAGTAGTCAGCATTACTTCGAATTCGTGCAATCCGAGGGTCATGTTGTAGGTAGTGCAGCAAGAAGGCGCTCATGTGTCTTGTGCATCCAGGAGGACCAAGTCCTTAGTGTGTTGGTGGCAGAGAGGTGAGAATCATGCCTCCTTCCTCTGCCCTCTCCCCCCAACCTCGCACAACCGAAATGTGAGCAAGCTCTCACTCATCTGCTGAGTCTTCCATGCCCATCGCCAGTTCATCCTCCATTTCTTCCTGGGCTCCTGCACCTTCCTCAATAGTTTTGCTGATACTATGCGCCCTTGATAATCCCTCTCCCCCACCGTACCATGACTGCCGCCTAGGTGCCGCTGACCGTCTGGACCTTGTAGATCTTGTTATCCCTTCCGCATATGACTCCTCCTGTACTTCCTCCCTTCCTCTTGTCCCAACACCTGACTCCGAATAATGCTTACAGTGTGCTCCATCATGTAGATGACCAGAATTGTCACACTGAGAATGGCATCGCCAGTGGTAAACATCTTCGTCGACATTTGTAAACTGTGTAGCAGGGTGCATAGGTCCTTGATCTGACACCACTCCAGCAGCGTGATCTGCACCACCTCTGGATCAAGTTAGCCCAGGGTATACGTCATAACGTATTTCAGCAGGGCTCTGCGGTGCTGCCACAGATGCTGCAACATGTGCAGATTCCAATTCCTGCGTGTCGGAACATCGCATTTCAGGCGTTTAACCGCCAAACCTTAAGACTTCAGGAGCGATGAAAGTTGTTGAGCTGCTGGGTGCGAACGATGGAAGTGAGCACATAGCAAGCGTGCCCGCTGTACAAGGCCATGTAGGCCGGGATGATGTTTTAAAAATTGCTGGAGAATCAGATTCAACACGTGAGCCATACAAGGCACGTGTGTCACATTGCCCTGACGAAGGCCTGCAGCCAGGTTTGCATCATTACCGCACACGGCTGTTAAGTCACCACCGGAGTCCACTCCGTCAATTTGTACTCTTGTCGCCAGGTGACAACTTGTTCCTTTCGTGCATAGTGCTGATGATGGGAGAGGAGTCGACGCCAGCGGTGCAGGTGGACGCAGGTTATGGTCACCCACTGGGCTGCGTTACCTTGACAGATGCAGAACCACTGGCTGAATGCAGGTGGTGGGTATCTCACAGATGAAGTACAATCATTCAGCTACAACCAATGGGAAGACACCACACCCTTTTTTAGGACCATCCTGTCTTCAGACCACTGCCAGACATAGCTATGAACCTCTGGTTACTGTTACCCCTAGTTCAGTTTTATGATTTTGTGTGCTTGCTACCTGACTACTTTTCCTGCTTGCTGTTTATGTACCTCATTGGACGATCCGCATTTCACCTCTGCTTGTTTTCTGATTAAGTCCTGTCCCTCCCATTCTGTTCCTCTTCCTCAATTAATGTTTTGACCCTGCATGACTACTATTCTCTGGAACTGCAGCCTTCCACAGGTATTGATCAACTTGGGCCCTGTGTAATTCAAAATCACTGTATAGGGGTTAAAGGGTTTCAGGGTTCTGGGGGTCCAGCTTGGTGAGTGGCTTCCCTCTAGCCTATCCTTTACAGCCCGTCTGAGTGTGTCGATCCAGGCAGGCATTACACCGTGCCCTCGACAGAAGGACATGTAGGCCGGGATAGTGTTTTAAAAATTGCTGGAGAATCAGATTCAACACGTGAGCCATACAAGGCACGTGTGTCACAATGCCCTGAAGAAGGGCCGCAGACTGTTTTGCATCATTGTCGCACCCGGCATTCCCTGGCTACTGGTTGAGTGGAGACAACCATTGATAAAACTCGGTCTCACTCTACAGAGCTAACCGTCCACAACTCCTCAGCGGTGTGACTCACATTTCCCAGACATTTCTAAGTAAAGAGTTGACCGCATCATGCTATTGATCTCTGCTGCCAGCATAGTAAGGAGGTGTGTGGGATTCCTTGGGTGCAGTTACAAGGAAGGGTGGCCTGACTACACAGGGTTTGGCCCGAGGTGCAAGACCAACACGAGGTTGAGGAGGCAGAAGCAGTGGAGAAACTTGTAGATACAGAGGAAGGATTGACACACAACTCGTGGGGACGGAAAGACTTGTACAGCAGACCCTTCTTCATCTCTCACCATAGTTACTCAGTGCTCAATCAGCAACATGTAACTCCCCTGTCCATGCTTACTGGTCCAAGTATCTGTGGTGAAATGCACCCTGTCACACACACAGTTTCCCAAGGAATCGGTGATGTTGTGTGCGACCTGCTGTGGTAACGCGGTCACCCCTTTCTTGGAGAAGGAGTGGCGAATGGCCATCGGCTCTTGGGGCACTGCAATGGGCATAAGGTCTCGAAAATCCTCGGTCTCAAAAGGGTGTAAAGGCAGCCTTTCTGTAGCCAACAAGTTTGAGATAATGAAACTAAACCTCTTAGGCATGTCATGCCCTTCGAAAATCATGTAAAATACAGCGAGGGGACTCCAACCACAGTCTCCCTCATTGCCACTAATTGGGCCAGAACACACCCCCCACTTGACTCCCCTGGCTGACCCAGGGGAAGAAAAGTCCTCTGAGAGCCATGACTTGTTCATCTTGGTTCTTTTTTCAAAACCAAGGGGACTCCAACCACAGTCTCCCTCGTTTCCACTAATTGGGTCACACATACCCCACTTGACTGGCATCATTAGATTAAAGAAATAAACATCTTAATATCAGTAGAAGAGGAAATCTAAAATGTGCTTCTCGCAAAAATATTATGATGTACTAAAATTGACTGTAAATCTGGTTATTTCTATGCCTATTGACTAGCTGTCAGGAGATAATTGTATAAACTACACAAACAACCCCAGAAACCAGAGTAAACCTAAAATTGGTAGATGAAAACCTTGTAAGGTCAAGACCTGTGAGTCATTTATTGTAGCATTACAATGGATTAGAATGTAAATTAAAAATAATTGATTTCACATGCTTGGTCAGTGCTTTGTCTAAGTGAAATATGAAACCAAGACTATGATCATTTTGGTATTTCCAGCACCAAAAGTAAATGGTTTGTATAACTTATTTTGAGTGATATAATGACATAAGCACGCATGACATGGTTCATGTTTTACTACATAATGCAGTACTATAACGAAGACGTTCTCAATTGGTCAACAGTTTGCAATAAATAAATTCTTAAAGGGAACTTGTTTTCCTTGGTTAAAATGTATCCCCCTCTTTATTGTAACTTTAAATAGTGTGGGTCTTTTTTGCACCATTTCAGTCCGGTAAACCTTAGCCAATTAACTAAATTCTCTTACCCCATTGTCAGGGTTGCGAACCGTCCAACAATTCCAAGACAGTCCGTAATAATAGGGCACTTTATTACCCTGTCAGTAAAAAAATGATGACGTCTATGATTTTTTTGAAGCTGAAGAAAATGCTACAGATTACTTTGACTGTAATTATCATCATTGTACAGTTTACAGTGGCTGCAAATGATGTCTTTATATCAGAATTATGGGTGGTAGACACGAATCACTTACAGTCATATGAAAAAGTTTGGGCACCCCTATTAATGTTAACCTTTTTTCTTTGTAACAATTTGGGTTTTTCTAACAGCTGTTTCAGTTTCATATATCTAATAACTGATGGACTGAGTAATATTTTTGGATTGAAATGAGGTTTATTGTACTAACAGAAAATGTGCAATCCGCATTTAAACAAAATTTGATCGGTGCAAAAGTATGGGCACCTCAACATAAAAGTGACATTAATATTTTGTAGATCCTCCTTTTGCAAAAATAACAGCCTCTAGTCGCTTCCTGCAGCTTTTAATGAGTTCCTGAATCCTGGATGAAGGTATATTTGACCATTCCTGTTTACAAAACAATTCCAGTTCAGGTAAGTTTGATGGTCACCGAGCATGGACAGCACGCTTCAAATCATTCCACAGATTTTCAATGATATTCAGGTCTGGGGCTGGGATGGACATTCCAGAACATTGTAATTGTTCCTCTGCATGAATGCCTGAGTAGATTTGGAGCGGTGTTTTGGATTATTGTCTTGCTGAAATATCCATCCCCTGCGTAACTTCAACTTCGTCACTGATTCTTGCTCATTATTGTCAAGAATCTGCTGATACTGAGTTGAATCCATGCGACCCTCAACTTTAACAAGATTCCCAGGGCCGGCATTGGCCACACAGCCCCAAAAGCATGATGGAACCTCCACCAAATTTTACTGTGGGTAGCAAGTGCTTTTCTTGGAATGCCGTGTTTTTTTGCCTCCATGCATAACGCCTTTTTGTATGACCAAACAACTCAATCTTTGTTTCATCAGTCCACAGGACCTTCTTCCAAAATGTAACTGGCTTGTCCAAATGTGCTTTTGCATACCTCAGGCGACTCTCTTTGTGGCGTGCTTGTAGAAACGGCTTCTTTCGCATGACTCTCCTATACAGCTTCTCCTTGTGCAATGTGCGCTGTATTGTTGACCGATGCACATTGACACCATCTGCAGCAAGATGATGCTGCAGGTCTTTGGAGGTGGTCTGTGGATTGTCCTTGACTGTTCTCACCATTCTTCTTCTCTGCCTTTCTGATATTTTTTCTGGCCTGCAACTTCTGGGCTTAACAAGAACTGTACCTGTGTTCTTCCATTTCCTTACTATGTTCCTCACAGTGGAAACTGACAGTTTAAATCTCTGAGACAACTTATTGTATCCTTCCCCTGAACAACTATGTTGAATAATCTTTGTTTTCAGATCATTTGAGAGTTGTTTTGAGGAGCCCATGATGCCACTCTTCATAGGAGATTCAAATAGGAGAACAACTTGCAAGTGGCCACCTTAAATACCTTTTCTCATGATTGGATACACCTACCTATGAAGTTCAAAGCTCAATGAGGTTACAAAACCAATTTAGTGCTTTAGTAAGTCAGTAAAAAGTAGTTAAGAATGTTCAAATCAAGAAATTGATAAGGGTGCCCATACTTTTGCACCGGTCAAATTTTGTTTACATGCGGACTGCACATTTTCTGTTAGTACAATAAACCTCATTTCAGTCCAGAAATATTACTCAGTCCATCAGTTATTAGATATATGAAACTGAAATAGCTGTTGCAAAAACCCAAATTGTTATAAAGAATAAAGGTTAACATTAATAGGGGTGCCAAAACTTTTTCATATGACTGTATAATCATAATGATTTCCTATGGTTTCCCAATGTGTCCGTAAATATACTATATAAAATATAGAAATGTGGCACTCCTTCTATAGTCGCTGGTGCTTGGATAGGGTCCCACCCCAGATCAAAAAATTGAAAAAAATCCAGCACTCAAAGCATTCAACTGAAATTGTTTTATATTTTATTCATTGATCTGTGTAACTATTAAAGACGTTTCGGTCATCCGACCTTCATCAGTTTACACAGAAAGGGCTCTGTAGGAATATGTGAAAAAAGCTGGACCAGAGGAAAAAGCTGCCCGTCCGGGTCTGCAGTCAATTGTCACATTGACTGCAGACCCGGACGGGCAGCTTTTTCCTCTGGTCCAGCTTTTTTCACATATTCCTACAGAGCCCTTTCTGTGTAAACTGATGAAGGTCGGATGACCGAAACGTCTTTAATAGTTACACAGATCAATGAATAAAATATAAAACAATTTCAGTTGAATGCTTTGAGTGCTGGATTTTTTTCAATTTTTTTTTTTTTTCCGTAAATATACTGTCAGTCTGTAATTTTTTGATAGGCTATTCAGAAAAAATAAAGTCAAGTTAGCAACCTTGCCCAATGTATGCAAATGTGAGTGATCCAATGTGCAGACCCGGACTGACCTTGGCACTTTCTGGGAGGCTCAGAACCCAGTTCCTTCATCTCATCAATGTGGATGATACTGTTTTAGGAAATGTAGTTTTTTTTTAAACTTTGATCAGAATAAGTGATTCCATCTGGTTTTGACCATTCCTGGTGGTCGTGTAGCAAGACGTTCTGTAAATATTGCTATTCTACCAACTGATAAGATTATTCTGGCAGTTGTGGTGCCTCAGTGTTGCAGTGTGCATTTTTTTTCACTTTTGGATTATATTGGGGCTTTTAGTACCGTTTGGCAGAGATTCCTCCCTATTAGGTGCTCCTGCATAAACTTGGGTGTCTGATTTCACAAGGAGAAGTTGTTTAGCTAGTCATGGAATCAAGGAAAGGCTAATATGATTTGTGGGGGAACATACTCACGTGGTCAAAATTGTTGGTACCCCTCGTTTAATGAAAGAAAAATGCACAATGGTCACCGAAATAACTTGAATCTGACAAAATTAAATAAAAAATCTATGAAAATGAACAAATTAAAGTCAGACATTGATTTTCATCCATGCTTCCACAGAATTTAAAAAAAAATAAAACTCATGAAATAGGCCTGGACAGAAATGTTGTTACCCCTGAAAATGTGACAAAATGGACATGTTATATCAAGTTTTGTGTTCACTAATTAGCATTACAAGTGTCTACAATCTTGTAATCAATAAGTGGACCTGTATATAGGGCTACAGATACTCACTGTGCTGTTTGGTGACATGGTGTGTACCACACTCAACATGGACCAGAGGAAGCAAAGGAAAGAGTTGTCCCAGAAGATTAGAAAGAAAATAATAGACAAGCATGTTAAAGGTAAATGGTAAAAGGCCATCTCCAAACAGCTTGATGTTCTTGCGACTTCAGTTGCATATATTATTTAAATTGTCTCTCCAGGAAAGGAAACAAACTCTAGCACCACCTATTGGAAGTAGCAATCCTAAAAGTCTCAAGTGGCCTTCTAACAAGCCTTTTCATACGACCTAGGATATATGCCAGATCAGAATCCCAATTTGCAGACAAGGTGTTTTGGGGTGATTGCCCCTCGTCAGTGCAAAGTGTGGGTAACTGATCTGGCTTATGAGAAGCTTTGTGGGGATCACGGGGATGACTATTCTCCTTACAGAGACCTGACAAACCAGTCTGGCTGTCAGTCCCCTCACCACTGACAGCCATACTGGTTTCAGGTCTTAGAGAGAAATGTTCTGCCCAGTGTCAGAATGCTTGGTCTCAGTCACCGGTCATGGGTCTTGCAACAGGATAATGACACAAAACACACAGCTAAAAACACCCAACAATGAGAGGAAAACATTGGACTATTCTGAAGGGGCCTTCTATGAGCTTTGACCTATATCCTATTGAGCATCTTTGGAAAGAGCTGAAACATGCCATCTGGAAAAGGCAACCTTCAAACACGAGACAACTGGAGCAGTTTGCTCTTGAGGAGTGGCCAAAATACCCGTCGAGAGGTGCAAAAATCTGATTGACAGTTACAAAAATTGTTTGCTTGCAGTGATTGCCTCAAAAGGTTGTGCAGCAAAATATTAAGTTAAGGGATCATCCTTTCTGTCCAGGCCTATTTCATGAGTTTTATTTTTTTTTTAATTGCTTTTCAACCATGCTTCCACCCAATGTCTGACTTTTATTTGTTCATTTTCATAATTTTTTTATATATTATTACTTTTGTCAGATTCAAGTTATTTCTGTGACCATTGTGGATTTTTCTTTCATTAAATGAGGGGTACCAACAATTTTGACCACGTGTGTAGGTGGCACTATAGTCTTGTAGGG
Organism: Anomaloglossus baeobatrachus; assembly: GCF_048569485.1. Lineage (NCBI taxonomy): Eukaryota > Metazoa > Chordata > Amphibia > Anura > Aromobatidae > Anomaloglossus > Anomaloglossus baeobatrachus. The sequence goes on from NC_134353.1 coordinate 164,933,134, forward strand.
AGCACAAAGAAGGTTGTTTTTAGTTGCTTGGTGCAATATAAGAGTAATATTATCATTGTATAATTATAATGTAGGGCCACAAGATGAGACTCTTTACTATGTTAGACATTAAAGAAAAAGATGAATACTGTGAGGGGCTGAAAAGCAGTACTATTACTGAAAGATAGATATTACTATTATTACTGTTTGGGATTCAAAAAGTGTCAAGATTCCTTTTTGGGTTGCAAAAATAATAAGTATCTGTCAGCAACTGTTGTTGTGTATACCTTTTTCACTTGTAAAGTGCCCTGGAATAAATGGCGCTATAATAAATAATAATAATAATAATAATAATAATAATAATAAAGGACTGGGAAAAAAAGGTTAAGGTTGAGAAAAGTTAGAGATAGTGGTGTAAAATTATGACACCAGAGATGTCTGGATGACAATCTCTGCAGACAAGAGTGGGAGCTAGAAAAATCTTCATGGCATTGTAGGCCAGATGGAAAAGAATGGAAGATTAAAAGAGTCCAATCAGAAAAGATGTCACCTATGAGTGACAGGATATATATAGCTACCGTATTTTTTGGACTATAAGACACACTTTTTCCCTCCCAAATGTTGGGGGAAAAGTGGGGGGTGCATCTTATAGTCTGAATGTGACTGAGGGGAATGAGGGTGCTTGCGGTGGAGCGGGTCATCGGGGGGACAAGCAGGCTGTAGCAGCCTGCCATGACCACGTGGGCCTGCTCATTTCATATGCACGCCCATCCTCCCGCCCATCATCCCTCAGCGCTGCAGACGGCGCTGACACAGTGGGCGGGATGATGGGCGAGGGGTGTGCACATAATTAAGAGCCAGCCCGCGTGATCACCCCTGGCAACTACAGCCTGGAGTGATCATGTGCGGCTGTATTCACTGCTCCCTGCGCATCATTATCAGCGCGGGGTGCAGTGAATCAGTATACTCACCCGTCACCGTTGTCTGCAGCATCACGATCTCCTCCTGTCTGCCGGCCAGCTGATCTGTGTAGAGAATGGTGAGCACAGCGATGACGTCAATATTTACCAGGATGGGGTACATATATACAAGGATGGGGATTACATACAAGGCAGAAGGATCATTACCAGGATGGGGTACCTTAGTAGAGAATTTGGGGACATTACCCGCATAACAGTGTCAGCAGCAGATCCTCGCCCCATAACAGTGTGTCATGACCACATTTTTTGCTTAAAATTTTATTTTCCTATTTTCCTCCTCTAAAACCAGGGTGCGTCTTATGGTCCAGTGCGTCTTATAGTCCGAAAAATTCGGTATACAGTAATCATTTATATGGCAATCATTCATATACAGCACTGGTAACTTACCACTATATGACCACTGTATATGGCTAATATTTCTCCTTAACACAACTTCCTGCCATCTCACCTTTATCAGGCCTTAATAACCTGTATATGTCAGTGTATTTCATCTGCCAATATGGGGTTGAAATGCATTATCTAAAAAATATCTACTATTCTTTCAGCAACAGATGTTCTTGTTCTTCCAGCTGTGCAGCCTATTTTAAAGTGTTTTTTCTTCCCTTTTGGTAAAGTCTACTTGGGGCACTCTCCTAACCAGCAGTTGGACCTTTTTTTTTTACCAGGGGCTACCACTCAATTTCCTAATAGAGCCTTACCAATATTTATATTTTTGATCCTCCTCTAATAGTGTCACCCTTTTTTTCTGTTCTGTCCCTACACAGCTTTTAACATAATCAGAGAAGATGTCACCTATGACTGGATTTAACTGTACTGTGTTCATTTATATGACAATCACTCCTGTGTAGCATTGCTAACTTATTAAACTAATTACTACATGGACACGGTATATTGCTAACATTTGTTCTTTTAATCTGTAGTTATATGATAATAATTATTACATAATACTGATGGTAAAGGTAATATTTTGGGAATGTTATTTGGGTCTTTTATCATTGGTAATATAGTGAATGTTGTTTAGCATAATAGTAAGGTGATATTAATTGATAAATAGATGGGTATATTAATATTTTTTGTATGTATTGGTTTCCCTATCTTTAGTGCTTCTGACCTTTTGAGAGAGCGGTGCCATGAACCTGGCAGATACCAGCACAGCAACTCTCTGCTCACGTCTCGAAAGTGACTGTTAACAAATCTACGTGTTATATTTCTTTAGATATAAAACAAGAAGTACAGAAGTGTTACACAATAATCTTAATTGTGCTAAAGTCATTTAACCCAACCCTGGGGTAAAACTTGAGACTCTTTACATATTCTCTTCAAATGTTTCATGTCTTAAAACAATGGCAGAGATGTAACTTGAAATTCCTGGACCCCAATATAACATCTGTTAAGGAATCCTTCATCTGTTATTTAAAAAACTAGTAACTGCCTGTATGACGGAGTACATTTTGGATCTCATCAGCTTTCAGGGCTTGATTACAAATGCTAAATGTCCATCTTCATTATCATCTGATTGGTGAGATCCGTCTCTGGGCTCCCTCCCTAAGTATCAGCTTTAAAGGACCATGACACACCAGATGTGACACAACTTTGTACATTATTGGCTGTGAAGGGTACAGCAGGGTCTCCTACTCACTTGTATGTGAAAGAGCTATGCTACGAACCGCACTGAGATGTGCTACTACCAGTGCAACACAGTTTATTGGCAAGGGTGCCCAGAGTCAAACACCCACCAATCTGAGATTGATGACCCATTCTAAGGGGTACTTTGCACGCTGCGACATCGTTAGCCGATGCTAGCGATGTCGAGCGCGATAGTCCCCGCCCCCGTCGCAGCAGCAAAGTCTTGTGATTGCTGCTTTAGCGAATATTATCGCTACGGCAGCTTCACATGCACTTACCTGCCCTGCGACGTCGCTCTGGCCGGCGAACCACCTCCTTACTAAGGGGGCGGGTCGTGCGGCGTCACAGTGACGTCACACGGCAGGCGGCCAATAGAAGCAAAGGGGTGGAGATGAGCAGGACGTAAACATCCCGCTCACTTCCGTCCTTCCGCATAGCCGGCGTGAGCCACGGTGACGCAGGTAAGCTGATGTTCCTCGCTCCTGCGGCTTCTTACACAGCGATGTGTGCTGCCGCAGGGGAACGAGGAACAACATCGTACCATCGCTGCAGCTAAGTTATGAAAATTTCGGACACTACACCGATGATACGATTACGACACTTTTGCGCTCGTTAATCGTATCATAAAGGATTTACACACTACGATATCGACAGCGACGCCGGATGTGCCTCACTTTCGATTTGACCCCACCGACATCGCACCTGCGAGATCGTGGTGTGCAAAGTACCCCTAAGGATACATCATTGGTAGAGTTCGACAGACCAGACAAAAATCAAATTCAACTGTTTGAGTGGATTTCACAGGGAAATTTGATTCGGGGAGAAGTTATTCTCCATGAATTTAATTGTCCCTTATTATGGGTCTTTCCAGAACCCAGAGCATAATAAATGTAATGTAAAAATATAAAAAAATTAAAATTCTTATACTCTTCTCACTGCTCCCTTCTCCAGCCATTCCCTCTGCTCCCTAACTGCTGTATGGTCCTCTGCTCCTCTTATGTATTTCATCTGCATCTTGATGCTCATGCTAGGCCCAGGCTTACAGCTGTGAGTAGGCCCAAGTTGATTATACATGGTCCCCTAGATGGAAGTGTTCACTCTATGCCAGGACAACCAGCTGTGACTAGGCCCCAGAGCATGTGCAGTAAACTCGTAGGACAGCTCGTGGCCTAAATTCTAAAAATTATCAGTATTTAGGCACACTTCTAAGAAGTACGAAGATAGTTGGTTTTCTGAATGCCTGTGACTTATTATAAATTAAAAAATTGAAAACACTCCGAAAAGAATGGTCCGATGTTTCAGCTCGTAACAAAGCCTTCATCAGGGTCATTTACACTGTGTATAACGAAGCATAACAAATAAATTACATATGTCAATATAACATGCAATTAAGAGATACAGTACAAATATACAAATAGGTACATATTTACAATAAAGTAGTTCAGATTGCACAAGATTGTGACAAAAAATAAAAATGGTATAAAGCATGGTTGGTGAAGGAGAATCCCTTCATTGTATGAAAAAGACATTCAAGTTGGCGTAGAGATTCATATGTAATGATAGGGAAATAACAAGGTAAATGTCAGAAAAAACGAGGATAAGCTACTCACAAGGATTGATGTTCAATGTAATCATATGTTCAACAGATTAGTTAAAAGTCACATAATTCTGCAGATGTAAATGAGAATACGGTTAGCCATTGTAAATCTGTTAAGAGGAAACCCTTAGGTCTCGAAAGTGGCAATTGACACTTAGGGCGAGAATACTAGACACTACTGGTTATGTAACTCAAGCATAACTGTGTAGTATATACACTTGAAGAAATGAAGACATAGGGGAACTTTGCACACTACGACATCGCAGGTGCGATGTCGGTGGGGTCAAATTGAAAGTGACGCACATCCGGCATTGCAGGCGACATCGTAGTGTGTAAAGCCTAGATGATACAATTAACGAGTGGAAAAGCGTCGTAATCGTATCATCGGTGTAGCGTCGGCGTAATCCATAATTACGCTGACGCGACGGTCCGATGTTGTTCCTCGTTCCTGCGGCAGCACACATCGCTGTGTGTGAAGCCGCAGGAGCGAGGAACATCTCCTACCGGCGTCACCGCGGCTCCCGTAGGATATGCGGAAGGATGGAGGTGGGCGGGATGTTTACATCCCGCTCATCTCCACCCCTCCACTCCTATTGGCCGCCTGCCATGTGACGTCGCAGTGACGCTGTACGACCTGCTCCCTTAATAAGGAGGCGGGTCGCCGGCCAGAGCAACGTCCCAGGACAGTGAGTCCATGTGAAGCTGCCATAGTGATAATGTTCGCTACGGCAGCTATCACATGGATATCGCAGCTGCGACGGGTGCAGGGACTATCGCGCTCGGCATCGCAGCATCGGCTTGCGATGTTGCAGCGTGCAAAGTACCCCATGGTCAGAAAGTTGCAAATGTTTTATCTGAAATCGGCAGAAGAATTTCTGTAGTGAGATGGAGGCACATTGTTAGATAAAAGAGAAATAAGAGTATTTCCATATAATGTACCTAATGAAGAATAAATACAGAGTCCCTGTATAAATTTTAAGAGAAATGCCACAGCTTTGTATTCTGTAACAGCAGTTGGGACTGAATCGCATGCCCCTTTCTTAATAAGGACAGATCTACAGATAGTGACAGAGGTACAGAGACTTGGATGAACATCTAACAGAGCATGTAACTAGGCATAAATAGTGATAGGACATACATGCACCGTCAATTTGAAGTGGGAAAACCCGTGAGAAAGCCTATGGGACAAATAGCCAAGGTGAAGATGTTGGTCTAAGGAAAAAAGGGCTGAAATAAGCATTCGACTGTGAATAGTGAGTATCTTATCTGAGATTACCTGTGGGATGGAGGTCACTTATGGGAGGCAGGGAGAGTGTTGGTGAAGGTTGCGGTCTGTTTATGCCGCATTGATGTGGCACTGAGTGCAGGGTACCTGGTGGTTGAATGCAGGAGGAGCGGCCGGTGGAGCGCAGGTAGCGCATGCACATGCACACTGTGTGGTGCCACATATAGTTAGTACACCTGCATGAGCGCTGGTTGAACTGCAGTTGAGCCAACCTTCACCTAACCTTACACGGCTGGAATCCTAGCCTGGAGTGAACACTGGGCCGGAGAAACGATGTGATGGAGCTGTGAAGGGCTGGTTAGTGGGCAGGAAGCAGATGGGGAGGACGGATAGCTGAGCAGTAAGGTATGTTTTTTTTTTCCTTTTAACCTTTTGATGGCTCTCTACTGTTCAACAAGATGGCAGCTACTGGTGACCACCATGTTGCTAAATTCGCACTTAGCAAAGTATAAAACATTTGAATTCGCAAAATTGCAGATTTTTGTTAAATTTGAGGAGAATTCAAGATGACTCAAATAATTTCGTCCATCTTCAGTCATATTAAAATCATGTAAAAGCCTTTTTAATTCATTAACATAAATATTACATTAATCCCTTAAAATGATAAGCCAATTTTTTTCCTATCATTCAAGTAAATCACAAAAAAATCCATGTGAAAACTGTATTTTGTCCCTATATCATGGAGAAATGTGAAAAAGATGTTGCGGCCATGCAATGACTGCTGTAATAGACACATCCAATAGTTGTACAAATGTATGTAATAGATTATTAGACTTTGTCTATTAGATTTTAGCTGATGAAATGTGGCATAGTTTATTGCAGACAGTTTAATCCACCAAAGTCAACATGTATCATAAACTTGACCGAAAGCTGCAGATGATTTACTACTTGGAGACAGAATAATTGTACTCAGACGTTTCTGCTCCACTATCCTCCCGAGCCAGAACTCTACCCTTAATATTTATTCTTTGTTTACTTCTGAAACCTCAGGGTGTAAATGTTCTCTTCTTCTCTGTACGCCATTACTGGATAATAGATTTAAGGCAAAAAAAGCTAAACATTTCTTATCACAGATTCAAAGACTAAACAGGTTCCATTTAGCGGTTTTACTTTGTTGCGATAATTCAATAAAATGAAGAATATTTAGTTCATGGCCTGTATGTTTATTGTTAGAATGGAACTCAAACGCCCTAAACATTGCTAGAATTAATACTTGTAGGGTAACATAGGACACTGTGTTACTGAGTGGCTGAGATAGTGTATACATATAAGGCTAAGTTCACATTTCCGCTAAAATGTATCAGTCACAATCCGCTGCTCTTGTAAACAACGGAATCCGTTTAGCGGATTCCGTTGCTCCCATAGACTTGTATGAGCAGCGGATTGTGACTGATGATGCTGCGTTGCACCCTCCGCCCGACTGATCAGTCGTGGATTGACTGACCGCCGGGCGGGAGGAACGCAGCATGTAACGTTTTTTGAGCAGCGCGATCCGTTGGATTTCGCTGCGCATGCTCTCTGGCTCCCTGCACACGTCATCAGCTTTGGTTGGTTACCCAATATTTACCCTGGTTACGGTGCAAGGAGCCAGCGCTAAGCGGTGTAGGCCCGTAACCAAGATAAATATCGGGTAACCAAGGTAAACATCGGGTGCTTTGCTGTTACCCGATATTTAGGCTGGTTACGTGTGCAGGGAGGCCGACACTTTCCCGCTTGGCCCCGCCCCCTCCCGCACTCCGCACATGTATGTACACACACACACCTGTCCCCAGCCATGCAGACAAGCACTGCCACTGACACCCTCATCTGGCCCCGCCCCCCGCTCGGCTCCACCCCCTCCCGCACTCCGCATGTACACACACACACACACACACACACACATACACTCACCTGTCCCCAGCCATGCAGACCGCAGCACTGCCACTGACATCCTCAGCGCCTGGCCCCGCCCCCCACTCGTCTCCGCCCCCTCCCGCATTCAGCATGTGTATACACACACTCACACACACACACACACACACACTCTCACACACACACACACACACACTCACCTGTCCTGCAGTCCCTGCGGCACTGACGTCCTCAGTGCCGCAGCCCCGCTCGGCTCCCCCCCCCGAACTCCGCCCCCCGCACACAACGGAATCCGACAAAGAATTCTGTTCTTTGTCATCCGTTGTACATCGTTGTACAGCGCATCAGTCACATGCGTTAAGCAACGCATGTGACTGATACAAAACAACGGAAATGTGAACTTAGCCTAAGATATGATTAAAGAGAACCTGTCCTTAGCATTATGTTTTTAAAAATAAAGGCATGACCCTAATGGAGCTATTTTTCTGATTCATTATACATTTAAAGTCAAGAAATTCGCATTCGGGTCTTTGTTGAATTATCACTAGTAGAGATGAGCGGACCCGTTAGTGTTGGGGTTGCCAGGTTTAGCCGGATTTTAGATAAAGATCTGTTCTGAACCTGGACCTCACCTGAACATGATTGAAAGTCACTGACTGGGAAGTTCGGCTCTCCGAACAGCCAGCCATAAGCAGAACACTTCCGGGAAAGGGAGGGCAGAGTTTTTTCAATTATTTTTTTATGTACAAACTACAATCCGATAATGTTGTTTTTACCCCCACGGTGAGCCATTCAAGCACTGGGGCCGAGCACCAAGCGTACCCAGTACATCGATGCTCAATCAAGTGATTACCATTAAAAACCATCCGAACTTTGAACTCAGACACTGTTTTTTTTGTAAAGTCTGTGTTTAGTGTGAACCCTGAACTTTACAGTTCAGGTTCGCTCATCTCTAATCACTAGAAGTGTAGGTTTTCTAAGCTTCTAAGCTACATTTGTCGTGGAACATCGTGGTGTGGATTGACCTGGGTGTTTTGGGGGTTAATAAATTGGAGAAAGAGGGTGTTTTTGCTGTTCTTTTTTTTAAATACAGGATTTTTCTCTGTTTTGTGTTTATTCCCTCACTTAATTGTATGGTTCTGTGGAATATGCTGGCACTATAGAAATTAAATTATTATTGTTATTATTACTACTACTATTACGATTATTACTCTGGAGTGCCAAGTCCTTTTCTTGTATTAAAGGTAACGTGTCATCCAAGGGTGGATTAACAGTAGCCAGGTCCCCAGATGGTTTAGAAGGCATGCTCCCCCACCCCATGTAATGTCACCTGATCCCCTTTTCATAGATCAAGTGATAGGTCACTTGATTAAAGCCAAAAAGGGTGGGAGGGTGCACCACCTCCTACTGGGATCATCATAGGCCCACCAATTAGTGAATGAAAGAAACAAGACAAAAATGGGCCACAAAAAGGATCACCATAAAAATAATTTTTATTGTTAAACCACTGACCACACAATAAATAAAAACTTTTAAAATCCAAAAGGCAAAATAGATAACACCAGGACCAGTCTGTAATAAAGCTGAGGTCCTCCTATCAGAATACCAATAACATGGGTACAATAAACGGTAAAAAGTCAAGCAAGGAAAATAAATAACACCGGTAAATCACACAAGATATATTCAAGAAGAAAGTGCATTCAAACTTACCAATAAAGCTACATGATGAATAATGACAATCAACCTAAAATCTAACAAAACATGTGTACCAGTAGAACAATGATGGCTTCCTAAGGGGAAAATGCAAAGTATAGATGTGTAGCCATGTATAGATATTCAAATCAATTGTATCATTAATTAAAAATTGTTACCTGATGTGCAAGTATGGAGTTAGCAGACTGCATGGAGAATCAAATAATTGTAAAGACGAAGAAAGTGGAGTACATTATATGGACTGGTCACATGTAGCAGCAAAATCCCAAACACATTGTAAAGACAAAGTTGCAGGAATACAAATGGAGTATATCATGTGACTGTAAGGCCTTGTTCACACACTGCGGTTTTACCCACTTTTTTTTTGCGGTTTTGCTGCAGAAATTTCTGCAGAAAACGGTTGTAACCTTTCTGCAGACATTCCCCAAAAAAACCTATGGAAAAAATAGCTGTGCGCACACTGCTGTTTTTTCTCAAGTACATTCTTTATGCAGAATTTCTTGAGAAAAACAATGTGCATGTCACTTCTTTTCTGCAGGTACCTGCGGTTTTTGCCATAGATAATGGTAAAAAAACGCAGGGACCAACCTGCGGAAAAAACACACCGAAACCACACCAAAAACGCATCAAAGACACAAAATTGCAGTAAAACCGCATATGGTTTTCGGTGCGGTATTGGCGCAGTTTTCAGACTCTCAAGAAATTTCTTGAAAAAAATCCTTTTTCTAGTGTGAACAAAGCCTAAAGGATGAACTGGTCACATATAACAACACAATAGCAAACACATATAGACAGTTTAGTCCCCAAGATACTAGTATTGTATCCATTATTAAAAAATACCTCCCTATGCTGAATCAGGATACAAATGTAATGCAGATTACACAGACTAATGACATAAAGGCCCTGTCACACACAGATATAAATCTGCGGCAGATCTGTGGTTGCAGTGAAATTGTGGACAATCAGTGCCAGGTTTGTGGCTGTGTACAAATGGAACAATATGTCCATGATTTCACTGCAACCACAGATCTGCCAAAGATTTATCTCTGTGTGTGACGGGGCCTTTAGGTTTGTGGAAAAGATGGCTCCAACCTTGGGTTCTCTAGTATCGCCCAGCTGGTTCAATAGCAATAGTGAATTTGACCATAAAACCTGGTTATCGCTTAAAAGAGTTTTTTTTAAATGTGCTCACACACAATGTGTTGTCTGTGAACATGCTAACAAAGGCAATTTATTTACTTCATATACAACATGTCAGAAACACAGCAAAAAATCCTTTATCCATTGCAATAGTACAAGCGCGATTTAGCTTGTGGAATGTGTGGTCTGTAAGGTCCAATATGTGGGCTGCACGAGCGACCCCTTGAAAAAATTGATACACAGACAAATATCAGATGTTATCCCCAATGCTTTAAATAGTTCCGCAGTCTCAAAACATTATTCTAGAATACATAATGGTGATATACCCGCACTGAAATTTTCAGGCATAGAAAAAATCTACAAATCCAAGAGAGGTGGGGGTCTAAAAACTAAAACCTTGAATAGAGAATTGTATCGGATCGTTAAACTCGATACAATATTGCACTTCTGCTAGTTTTTATATGTGGACTAATGTTCTTTTAATTTGATTTTATATCCATAGATCTATACTGTTCTGATTTGCCTGTATCTGAATTATACCAAGATTGTGTACATATTACGTGGTTTTCTGATGTCTAAGGGGTTAATGACCTTTGTTGCACCTGTTTCTGATTAAGTAACATGTGACCACGTAAGAACACTATGTAATGGTACTTTAGGGGCATAGTGTATAACCATGATTAAGGCTCATAGCTGAAAAGCGTGGGTCCTTGGCTATCATATGTGGTTGTCTTTTTCTGCACTTTTTAACTTTTTCAATAAATGTGAGGTTTTATGATTCATCGCTGGAGCAACATCTTCTTTTTATTTCAAATTGGCCCATACGGCTCTTGACCAGAGCTGCTCTATGCAGAGATTTACTTATCCTTCAAGACGTTGTAAGATCAGGTGAGCTGACTTTCCTTTTCCCTTTTCTCTGCACTTGACATTATGGAGGGTGGCATTGTGTGGGAGTCATTATAGAGAGGGGCAGTGTGGGAGGATATTATGGAGAGGGACATTGTATGGGGGTCATTTTGAAGAGTGGCAGTGTAGGGAATTATTATGGAAAGGGACAGTATGGAGGATATTATGAAGTGGGGCAGTGTAGGGGATATTATGGAGAAGGGCATTGTGGAGGGACATTATGGAAAGAGGCAATATGGCAGGATACTATGGAAAGGAGCAGTGTGTGAAGGATATTTTGCAGACCAGCAGTGTGTGGGTTGCATTATAGAGATGGGCAGTGTGAGGAGAGATTATGAAGAGGGAAGTGTGTGGGGGAACATTATGGAGAGAGGCAGTTTGAGGGGACATTATGGAGAGTGGCAGTGTTAGGTGATATTATGGAGAGGACCAGACTGTGGGGGTACATTATAAAGAGGGGCTGTGTGGGTGAATATTATGGAGAGTGACAGTGTTGAGAGATATTTTGTGCAGGAAGCACTGTATGGTGCATTTATTTATTTAAGGACGCAGCATGTTAGATATTTATATTTTTGAGTCATTGCAATAATACTTTTATTTTTAAGGGCCTTGTGTTTGGTGTGCTGCTGAAGATAGAGAAGAGGGAAATCTGAAGAGAAAAGTTGTAGGAGTGAAATCTCATCATGGCATCTGTGCTACATGGAAACAAACAGGATAGGAACAACTCCAATCAGAAAAGATGTTACTTATATGGTAACTGGGTGAAATTGTTTTCTTTTTGCCTGCATCTCATAAGTAATGTGGTTCTTGTATGGTCCGCAGTTTGACGACGGCTAGTAACAACAACTCCCAGCATTTCCTTACTATTGTTAATGACATACTCAGAATTGTGCATTCAAGTAATACAATTCTATATGGTGCTGACCTGACATTTCAATTCATCATCAATGAAGGAAAAATAGGAAAAAATCCAGCACCAGCTCCAATTTCCAAATTAGCTTTAAAATAACATTTCTTCAAAACATTTAAAAACCACACGTTAAAAATATAGAGCATATATACCTTAAGCTTTTCAAACCTTTCTAGGTCCTTAATCATAGGTGTCATAACACATAAAGCAAAACATATTTATATATATATATATATGTATATATATATATATATATATATATATATATATATATATACATTATACATATTTCAGAAATTGGAGAAAAAAGGTGGAGAGGTGGAGATCCACCGAACACTCAAAACCTCCTCCAATGTGGGAACAGCCTTAAATATTTAAACAATAGCAATGGCATAAAAGGAGCAAAATTAAAACTTTGGAGTGGCCTAGTCAAAATCCTGACCTTACTCCGATTAAGATGCTGTGGCATAAAAAAGCAGATCATGCTCGGAAACCCTCCAATGTGGCTGAATTACAACAATTCTGAAAGATGAGCGAGCCAAAATTCCTCAAGAGCGTTGTAAAAGAATCATTGCCAGTTATCGAAACACTTGATTGCAGCTATTGGTGCTAAGTATGGCCCAACCAGTATTACATTTAGGGGCAATCACTTTTTCACACAGGGCACTGTAGGTTTGGATTTCTTTCTCTCTTAATAATAAAGATCTTCATTTATAAACTGCACTTTGTGTTTATTTTTTCTATCTTTGTTTGATATTTAAATCTGTTTGCTGATCTGACATACTTAAGGTTGACAAACATGCAAAATAATATGAAATCTGGAACGAGGACACACTTTTTCACTGTATGTATAAATAAATGCATGTGTGTGTATGTATGTGAAGCGATGACCAAGGGAACAAGTAATGGTAAGTAACGGTACCAGACGAGTTTACAGACCAAACAGGGTAATTTATTGCAAGGCAGCAGGGAAAAAGGGTATTCTGGAACAGGCAATAATACACAATTCGAATGACTTAGCTGGAGCGAACTACAACTGTTGCCCTAACTATAACAAAGGAAAATATAGCACCCACGGGGCAAGGGGTTAAACTTGTTACTCGTCACCAGGCCTGGTGATGTCGGGTCTGGGCTTGTCATGCGTGGCCCTACCCGGCTTTGTGGCCCCGAGATGTACAATTAGAAGGGGGGATTATAATGGAGGTTTGTCTAGTGACGCCACCTGTGGTATGCGGTCAGGAATTAGCCACCACTGCTGTCACTGTCCTCCGAGGTGGATGGTTGTAGCAGCTAAGATGTTTCTGCTCCCAACAGGTAGAGTGAGCCCCAGGGAGGATGATGAGGGTTGTAGTGATGGTTGGCACCGAAGCATGGGATGACAGCGATGGCAAGGACAGGTGGACACAGTCTTAGCAGGTTTAAGGTTTGTTTACTCATAGTTCTGTTTTACCTGGGAGATACCGGTCACCACTGTTGTGGGCCCCAATCGATCCCAAGCAATTCGAGGTCACTGCCAGTGTTCCCACTGTGAGTCCTTTCTGGTTGGGGTCCCTCCAATCCCGGGGTAGGTGGAATATGGAACAGGCTGTGGGTGTTTCCTGCACTCTCCACAGACCCTGGAATCCCGTGTAGCTGTGAGAACCCAGGCCGAGCAGCTTGCTCCAAGCCACGGGTCTTGCAGTGCTCCCAAAAGTCTGAAGGTAGACAGAAAATGTGCCTGGATCGAAATTCCGACTGTGCTCCTTACCCCAAGCTGTGCCCAGGGCTAACAGACTATGTTTGAAGATGCTCCTTCCTTTTCCCCATGTGGTGCCTGCCCCCCAGGTTGTTGTCCTAGTGACCGGGAAAGTCCCATGCTTCGTGATAGCCACCCCCTGTCTAACCCAGGCCATTCCCCGGTGGGAAAGCACCTAACTGTGCTTTGTGTGAGTATGTGAGAAACACCAGCGATTAACCTCTCCTTACCCGGGATGAGTACTACATTTTAAGAAGGATGCAGTACCCTGTGGTGACTGAAGCTTCAGGGGCGCCACATTCCCTCAGAGCAAATGGCAGCACTCCCGGGCTGCAACCAAACAATGTTAGTACACCGCAATTTTTTTAGTATGCAATAAACATATCAACAATTTTTCCCTTTATGGGAGGCACCATCAAATATTTCAAACAGATACCGGTTATCAAGAAAATCAAGTGCAATCAAGAAAATATCAACAAACATCAACATTTGCATATAAAAACAGTTATTCTTGCTTGTCTGCTGGTGATGCCAGAGGGTTGGTCCCAGCCCCCTGGTTCTGGGCACTGAAAGGACATCCTCCGGCATAGTGTCCTGCTTCACCCAATCATTGGCAAACCGGTATTATGATGCCAACAGGATCAGAAACAGGTTCTCCATCCTGGATGACTCTCAGGCAGCAATCCGGTACACCTGTGGCGACTGAAGCCTCAGGGGCGCCACAAAAACAGTCCAAGCAACTGCAGAAAATACACACTTATACTATACTACCCTACGTTCTAACCTATCTTTTCTCCGCTAACAGTGCCATGCAGACACGGCACTCTAAGTAAGGAGGCCTACATTAAACCTTAACCAGTGTGCGCAAGTTCAAACTCACGGTACCGTCTGTGGAACCGGCCCTCTTTCAGGGTATGAAGTACGTTGGTGCTCACTTCTCTGGGGTCAAAAGGATGCAGCTTTTCTTCAATTGTGTCACAGGCAGCTGGGCTCAGCTGGGTGACGTCTTCTCTTGGATCGGGTTCCGACTGAGCAATCCTCTGGGTTTTCTCCTCAAGCAACATCTTGACTTTACTCTCAACCTGTGGGATAACCACTTCCTGACCCTCCCTTAGATATTATCTCTCTCCCTCACAGACACTTTCCTGCACTTTTTCTGCCTTGTTAAACCATACACAGTCTCAAGGAGGGGAGGCATGCGCCAATCCAATTCACACCTGGAATAGGGGACATTGTTGCCTTAGTAACCAACAGTATCTACTTCTGTGCTTGCCAGCACCTGCCAGTACACTTCCTGCACCAACAAACCTTCCCTCTGTTCCAATACATATATCCATAATACATGTATGACAGACATACCTCACACTTTAAAGTAGTCCCAAACAAACATTCTGTAATACACTTTAATACAACGCTTAGTAGAAGTGGGGGTCTCCTGACCATCTCCTACATATGTTCTATATACGTGTGTGTGTGTGTGTGTGTGTGTGTGTGTGTGTACATTTGTGCTGGAGGTGCACAGTTCTTATAAGATTCCTAATTTATTAAGTGGTGTGAGCATTTTAATGAATTGTGTGATTATTACTCCAGTGGCTTTGTTTATTTAGATTTGCATGGACATTGCCAGTCTTAATGAATCAGGACCATTGATATCGGCAGCACATCGAGTGAAATGGAGATGCGCTGCCAATAACATGACAGAATGATCTGTTAGCGATTGCTCTAGCCCCATCGTTCTCTGTCATCCTGTGTAATGAGGCCTATACAAAGGAGCTGGATTGCTTTACTTTAGTTGATCACACTTGTTTAAAGGTCTGAAATCATCTGGGAACCCACTTTTAACTTTTGCCCAGGGCCCCTCTTTGTCTAAAACGGGCCCTGCATACCATCCACTTTGTAGCTGAGCATTTTACTCTACCATACTCTCAGTTATACCGCATATAGCTTTGTTGTCATTGGCAAAATATAATGGAGTAAACTCTTTTATATATTTTCAAGCAGGGTTTGTGTCATTTTTAGAGACTTCAGGGTTGGAAAGTTGTATATCTTGCCAGTATTTTCACACTTTTATAGGTGAATACATAAATTATTTTCAGTTCTGAAGACAATTTATAAGAATATGGCAAATATATAGAATATGTGGAAATCACAGAGGATCACTGCATTGAAATAGTCCAATGATAACCTAATTTCAGCATAGCTTAGGTCAGTGTGAAAAATGGTATTCTAATTGGAAAACATCTGTCTAAATAATTAAATTTGGTTACAGTAACTCAAACGGGGAAAAGAAAAAAAAAGGTTCATAACTTGTAAAGGAGGAATGAAAATGCATCTTTTATTGTGTCAGGCACAACTTTTCCTTGAGAAACAGTTTGGCCTATGACTGCATTTTACTTATTATAAACTACATATTTCATTAGGTAGAACTGTTTCCAACGTAATAACTTATATAATAAGCATCCCAAATAACCTAAAAACAAGAAAAAAATCATAATATTGCAGGGATTTAAAGGGAACCTGCCATTTCACAAAATGCAATTAACATGAAGATTTTGGATTAACCTGCAGGTAAATAGCATTCTAAAGTTGAGTAGCCGCTGCACTGAAAGTCCAGCTACTGGGAGGAAATGAACTTTACTCCTCTCTGCAGCCTCTGATATTCAGTCATAGAGGCGCGGCAGGTGCAGCTTCATTTACTGCTCAATACATAGTGAGCTATAACCACGCTCCTAGAACTGACACCTAGCTCTGTACTGAGATACAGCTGAGCAGTCAATCAGTGCCTGAAGGGCACAATTAGTCACAGAATGCAAAGCAGAACTTATCCAGTGTTACCCTGAATCGTCTGCAATGAAGGTACGGTGAAGCCTTACAACACTAAAGGGGGCTTTACACGGTAGTGATATCGCTAGCAATTTCTAGCGATATCGAGCGTGTTAAGGCTGCTTTACACGAGTCGATATATTGTGCGATGCATCGTTGGGGTCACGGATTTTGTGACGCACTTCCGTCATTCGTAACGACATCTCCTCATGTGACAGCTCCTTGCGAGTCCAACCGATGCCTAATCGTTTGAAATTCGGCCATCGTGTACTCATCGTTTAATTCCATAAAATCGGTCAGCTTAGTCTTAATGAATGACACATTGCAAAGTGTGACACCGTGTAATCGGCCATCCTCGTAGTTGTTTGTGACGTCAGTAAACGTTCAGGGCGTATTTGTGGTTTTAAATAATCACGCCTAATCTAATCGGATTGGTTGTAGCAGATGCGTTTTGATTGGTTATTACTGTTATAAAATACGGAGCTGTAGTCATGATGTGTGAACATTCAGCCTTGGCGTCATGCACAGTGTTTTATAGTGCATTCCTCCTAATTTTTCTTACGTTTGTTTGTTCGCTGGATTTTCCGCCCTCACTCCTTGTTATCCCTTTTTTGTGGTAAGTTGTTATATGCCAATCTTTCCTTTTTGGATCAAAATCGACATTTGGCGTCATTATAATGTTTTTGTTTTATATATTTTAAGGTAACAGGATGTTCAGCAATGTCGAAACTGACATTTTATCTATGGGTCTCCTTATGACCGAGATATTGCAGGAGGAGGAGGAAATGGACCAAAATACACGTATGAATCCTCGGCCCAAAAGATTATGGTCACGCCAATGGCTGCTTCGAAGGGATGAGATATCCCACGTGCGTCTAGTGCATGATTTACAGGAACGCAATCCGCATGATTACCGCAACTATCTACGTATGTCGGAAGAATCTTTCTCATTAGTCCTGACGCGTATCAGCCCATACATAAAGCGCAGAGATACTTTAATGCGTAAGGCTGTTCCTGCGGAAGAAAGGTTGCTGGTGACGTTGCGCTATCTTGCCACAGGCCGTAGCCTCACTGATTTACAATATTCTGCCGGTATTTCGAGATCCCTATTAAGTTCATTAATTCCGGAGACTTGTCAGGCAATAATACATGCGTTAGCAGATTACATGCCTTTCCCCAAGACAACTTCAGAATGGTCTGATATAGCTCATAATTTTGCGACGAGGTGGCAGTTTCCCTCCTGCGGTGGTGCGATTGATGGCAAGCACATAAGAATAATTAAACCCCCAAATAGTGGTTCTTTTTTTTATAACTATAAAGGTTTCTTTAGTATAATTTTATTTGCAGTTGTTAATGCAAATTATGAATATTTAACAGTGGATGTAGGAATAAATGGCCGTGTTTCCGATGGTGGCGTTTTAGAACAAACTGATTTTGGAAAGCGTTTATTTAGTTCACAATTACCTTTGCCTCCAAATTCAGGAAATTAAAATAATTTAAATTTTGTTTTTTTAGGGGATGAGGCGTTTCCTCTTCAAAGCCATCTCCTGCGTCCTTATCCCCAGACTACTTTGAGTCCCGATCGTCAAAATTTCAATTACCGTCTCTCAAGGGCACGTTTGGTTGTTGAGAATACGTTTGGAATTATGGCAAGTCGGTTTCGTGTATTCTCAACACCATTAAATCTCAAACTCAAATCCATTGATAGTGTTGTTATTGCCAGCTGTGTTCTCCATAATTTTTTACGCAAAAAGGATGCATCAGCCTACATGCCCCCGGGGTATGTAGACAACATTGGCAGTGATGATTCCGATGTTGTCCCTGGAGCTTGGCGTTTTAGTGATCCACATTTGCCATCCCTGCCGACACCTCAATCTTTTGGTCGTGTCCGGCATGATGCCATAATCAATCGGGATCGTTTTTGTGATTATTTGAATGCGTCATAATTTTTTTTTTTATTATTATTTGACCAAAATTTTTTATTTTTTTTTAACCAGATGATCGACTAAAGCTTGAAGAAGTGTATCAGTCAGCATGCAGATTATCCCAGACAGCACAAGATCATGTTCAATTGTTAAAAACATACATGGATGATAATGCATAATTTAGTTTTGTTTTTTTAATTTTAAACAAAACGTTTGCAGTCACAACATGTAATGATGTTTTGACCATGTTATTTTGGTGTACCTAAGGCCTAAAAATATTATCTGAATGGGTAGTTAAAACACTTTATAATAAATATATTTATAAAAAACATTTGGATTTTGTTTGCCTTGTACTCATTTTTTTTTTTTTTTTGATAGAAAAAAACATGACAATAATTTTGTTCTCAACCTAACATTTATTGTGAAATATATACATCAAAAATTATGTGAGTCAGAAAATGCAAAAAAGTTAAAGATTGCAGACAAATATTTTCTTTGTCTTATTTTGAATGCGAATTGTGTATCTAAATTAAAAAAAAAACCTAATGAAAAAAAAAATTACCGACGCCTTTTGCTTTTAACTTTTCGAGGTGGTGACAATGCAACAGATTCCCCAAGGGTTGCCACATCAGCAACAACAGATGTATTTTCTGGCAATAAATCTTCTTTTAATACTGTTGCAGATGTAGGGCGATTTTCTTGTGCCGCATGTAGGACTTGGGCGATGATTCTTTCTGCATGTAATTTTTGATTCTTTTCCAGTATTTTGCAAACATCATCAACATAATGCGCAAATCCAGATACAGGTGGACGGTCATGTTTCTCAAGTATTGACCGACAAATAGACGCCAACTCGTTTCCACGTGCCAATAAAGTTGGTCTTCTCATTCTCCTTGGTAATTGCCTTAACAAAGGTCTTGATGTGGCAGGTGTTTGTTCACACGATGTTAAAGATGGATTTTGTGAGCTATTTGGAGTTTCCTGCTCTTGAGAAGTGCTTTCAGTAGCATAATCCTACATTTGTAACAAAAAAAAATAAAAAAATAAAACCAATTAGAATGATATGTGAACACATTAGAGAGAAGATACAACATATTTTGGAACTACAATAATGGAAAATAAAAATTCATGTAACCCTTTTGTGTTTACAATTTTTTCTGTTGGTTATTTCTGTTGGTACATACAAAACCACAAGCAGATCATACAACACCGTAAAAACAAAAAAAAAAAAAAAAAAAAATAGGATCATAGTGTGTAAAGATAAATTTAGGAATAAAGGTAAATATACCAATTGTGTCGCTGACTCGCTGCCAATCGCCCCATTTTGTGACTCCTGAATTGAAAGCATACTTGTTGATGACCTTGGAATCTCTTGATCTCTTGTGAAGTCAAGTAGATCAAAATACCACAGCCGTGGGACATAAAGATCGGCAGTCGCAGCCCCTGAACGTCATGACTCCTTGACTTTATTGAGTTCCTTTTTATATACAGTGCGAATTCCTTGTATTTTTTTCTTGATAAGATTTACATCCACAGGCTCATTAGGAAAATGGTTTTTATAGATAGTAATCAGATCCGCATAAGCTGCTTGTTTGATGCGTTTGTTACTATATTCAGGCGATTTAATTTTCCAAAGACAGGTTAATGTGCGATATTTTTCAATGAAATCACGCAAAAATAATTCGTTTTGATGAGCCGTCATCTGGGAATGAATATATGAGAACATTTTATTTGACACTGTTATAATAAACATGTAATCTTTTTTCTTTTTAAAAGAACAAAAAAGAAAAAAAAAAAGAAAAAAAACAACAACAAAAACATTATTATGTTTCAAAAAACATAATACACGATAAAAACTACACAAATAAAAATAAAAAATAAAAAATAAAAAAAAAACAAACATTGTGAACGGCTAAATGACACAATAAATAAACCATACAAAACCAAATTTAACCCACCTTTGGAAGATAGATACTCTGAATTCGTCATAAACCAGACCACAAACAACAAACAAGATTGATGCTAAGGACACACGAGGCAACAAAGACAGACGCAGAAGAGAAACTATATATATGGGATGTAACCAATCAACCACATTAGCAGAACTGGATTGAGCAGGTCAGAAGAATTCAGGGCGTGCAACAATCCAGACAACGTCACAGAGGGCTGTATAGTTTGCCTAATTACGCCCATACAAAAGACAGATTGACCAAAGGAAAACATGTGTGAAGCCTTTTGGACGTCCGCCATGGCCAATCAATATATCGATGAGCGCTTTGTGGTCGTTTGACAACACTCAACGTGTGACACATGGACAACTACCTATCAGCGATACAAACCAAAAAAAAAAAAAAGACTTTGCCAAATAAATCGCACGATGGATTGACTCGTGTAAAGCAGCCTTATGTCCCCGCCCCCGTCGCGCATGCGATTGTTTGTGATCGCTGCCGTTGCGAACATTATCGCTACGGCAGTGTCACACGTACTTACCTGGTCGTCGGCGTCGTTGTGACTGCCGAACAATCCCTCCTTCAAAGGGGAGGGACGTTCGGCATCACAGCGACGTCACCGCAACGTCACTAAGCGGCCAGCCAATCAAAGCGGAGGGGCGGAGATGAGCAGGACGTAACATCCCGCCCACCTCCTTCCTTCTGCATTGGGGCCGGCAGCAGGTAAGGAGACGGTCCTCGCTCCTGCGGTGTCACACATAGCGATGTGTGCTGCCGCATGAGCGATGAACAACATAGATAAACAACCCTTAAACCCTTACCGATTTTTGAGTTTGGGACGACTTCTCCATGGTAAACGATTTTCACCATTTTTGAGGTCGCTTAAGGTCGCTGGACAGTGTCACACGCTGCAATATCGTTAATGACGCCGGATGTGCGTCACTAACAACGTGACCCCGACGATAAAACATTAACGATATCGTAGTGTGTAAAGCCCCCTTAACAACAAGAACAGAAGTAAAGGAGTGAGCACACACATGGATATTACCGTAACCATTACTTACTTCCTCTGTCAGAAACAATATTTTTCCAGAATACCATGTTGATGGACTATGTGCCTGATTAATACCATGATTAGGGTTTGGGAATTGGGTCATTTGGATAGAGAAAATCTGTCAACCATGACACAAGTAACAGTTTTCCTTTCATAGAATGGCAGGTCAGTAATGAAGTAATGGCGACCAAACATTTACTGTACCCCTTTGAAATTTCATGTATGCAAATATTTGCAAAATGAACTGTGATGATATCATCCTCTTCTTTTATTAGTCTACATATTTTTATGCTTTGATATAATAAAAATTGTACTTTTTTTAAATACATGTGGTCATATTGAAAATTTCACACTCCGGGTTGTTATGAAGAATTCTAAGGGACTAAAAAAATGAGTCTGCAGTGCAGAGATCTAGAGTATTAGGAGATAGGGTAAAAGCCTAAGCCTGGGGGTCACCCAGCAGCAGTTATATGATGACCCACATGTTTGCTCTCAGAACCAGATGAATGTGGGCAGAACTTTTGTTTATTTTAGTTTACAGTCACAGTGAAAAACGGTCTTGCAAATTCACCTCGGGTTCACAAATAGTCTTTGGAGGTGCTGTAGCAGCTTAGACATGAGCGCTTCATGATGTTGAATCTGCTCTGTAAAGTCCTGAATAGTGATGGGCGGACCCGGATCATAAAAGCCTGGATCCACGCAGTTTCAAAAGTATCCGGGTGCCAGACCCGGGCCCAGAGTTCTCAGGGAACTTTGGCTACTGATCTGGATCCAGCAACTTGGGAAAAAAAAAAATAAAGGAAAACTAAAACAAGTGCACAATACTTACCGAGTCTCTGGTATGTCTGTAACTGCTTCAGAGTTGCTCACTCTTTATTAGCCTCATCCATATTCACTGCTTCCCGCACCCACCGGCAGTCCTGGCATCTGTGATATGTTGCAGTCATACACCGCTCCCAGCCTGTGTGACTGCGTTTGACTGTTTGCAATCACAGCCCCGTCTGCATGTCACTATTGTGGTATAAAAATAAACTGGCATACGATCCCCCATATTTTGTTACCAGGCACAGATAAAGCATGCGGCTACAGGTTACAGCCCCCAGCCATGTGTTTATTTTTGCTGTGGATCAAAATAATAGGAATCACATGCAGCTTATTTTTAAAATTATTTAAATAAATAATTTTAAAAAATGGCATAAGGTCCCCCCAGTTTTGAGACCCAGCCATGAAAAAGCCGAAAGCTGGGGGCTGGTATTCTCAGGCTGTGGAGAGTCATGCTTATTGGGCCCCCCAGCCGAAGAATAGCAGCCTGCAGCCATCCAGGATTGTTGCATCCATAAGAACTTTAGCTAGCTCATCCCGATTGCCCTGGTGCGGTGGCAATTGGGGTAACAAGGAGTTAAGGTCAGCTCACAGCTGCCACTAAGCCCAAGATTAGTAATGGGAGGTATCTATGAGACTCCCCTCATTACTAATCTGCAAGTGAAAAGAAATAAACACAAACACAGAAAAAGTCTTCTATTTGACATAAAATACAAAAACCCTCTTTCACATCTTTATTAACACCAATTCAACCAGGTCCGACATAATCCACACAAGGTCAAGGGGGCAGCCATAGACAAGGGGCAGCCATAAAACTTGACCACCCACTGTAAGCTTCAGGCAGAGACTGAGCCCTGAGATGAGAGTTGACATCACTTAGATAATTTGCGGTCACAGCTATAAATTCCCACGGTCCTCCATCTGTGATTGCAGGTAACCTGACCTCAGGTGACCTCAGTAAAGTCAGTGACCTCACCTCTGGTGAGGTCATAGAGTTCACTGACCTGCATCTCCTGGTAGAAACCGTGGGGTTTTGTTGCCAAGAGATGCAGATTTGATGCTGAAATTTCAATTGCATATTCCTGCACCCAATCAATACCTCCTGGCAAAAAAAATGCATCACTACCAAATGCGGTAAGATGTTGAAGTGATGAGATTTTGTGTCAGGAGGTTTAGATTGGGTGCAAAAATAAGCTGTATAAATTTTATTACCAAATTTGCATCTCTTGGCCCCAAAATGCAAAAAAAAGTTTTTCACTCTGTTTCGGTGTGGATTTCTGCCACGATGTGCAAATTTGGTGCAGACCTTTCAGCACCAAATTTGCACCTACTGGCACAAAATCACAGCAAGATGGCATCAAAACCATTATTAGCATTTATGGTCCAAGAGATGCAAATTTGGTGATGAAATGTTTACACCATATTCCTACACACAGTCTATACCTCCTGGCAAAAAAAACCTGCATCACTACCACATCTTACCACATGCGGAAGTGATGCATTTTTTTACCAGGAGATGTAGATTGGGTGCAGGAATATGCTGTTGATATTTCAGCAACAAATTTCCATCTCTTGGCAAAAAAACCTTGGTTGATGATACATTAGTAATGCGATTTTTTTTTTGTTAGGAGCTATAGATTGGGTGCAGGAATAAGCTGTTGAAATTTCAGCACCAAAGTTTCATCTCTTGGCAAAAAACCCACAGTTGATGATCCAGTAGTAATGCAATTTTTTGTTAGGAGGTGTAGATTGGGTGCAGGAATATGCTGTTGATATTTCAGCACCAAATTTCCATCTCTTGGCAAAAAACCCTTGGTTGATGATACAGTAGTAATGTGATTTTTTGTTAGGAGGTGTAGATTGGGTGCAGGAATATGCTGTTGATATTTCAGCACCAAATTTCCATCTCTTGGCAAAAAACCCTTGGTTGATGATACAGTAGTAATGCGATTTTTTTGCGGTGTAAATTAGGTGCAGGAATATGGCATAAAAATTTCAGCGCCAAATCTGCATCTGTTAGCAATAAAACAGTGATTTTCTGCCAGGAGATACAGGTCTGAGTTTAATGAGGTCATGTAAGGTCAGGGTGAGTTCCGGTTACCTGCGGTCATAGGTGAAGGACCGTGGTAGCCTCCAGCTATGACGGAAACTAACCTGAGTGACGTCACCACTCATCACTGGGGCTCATTCTCTGCCTGAAGCTCACAGTGGGTAGATGTAGCAGAGCTGGAATCAACATGGGACCTTGCGTGGTTTACATCAGACCTGAGTGATTTTGGGGTTAATAATTTGGTGAAACAGGGTGTTTTTTGTATTGTATTTCAAATAAAGGATTTTTTGGGTGTTTGTATTTATTTCTTTCCACTTAGAGATTAGTAATGGGGGGTCTAATAGATGCTTCCCAAAACTAATCTTGGGCTTAGTGACAGCTGTGGGCTGTTATTAACTCCTTATTACCCAATTGCCACTGCACCAGGGCAATCGGGAAGAGCTGGGTAAAGTGCCAGGAATGTCACATCTAATAGATGTAATAATCCTGGGTGGCTGCAGGCTGCTATTTTTAGGTTGGGGGGCCTAATAAACATGGGTCTCCCTAGTATGAGAATACCATCCCCCAGCTGTCAGGCTTTATCATGGCTAAGTATCAATATTGTGGGGACCGCACACCAGTTTTTTTAATTATGTATGTAAATAATAAAAAAAGCCACATGCAGTTCCTCTTATTTTGATACACAGCCAAGATAAGCGCATAACTAGGGGCTGCTTTATCTGTGTTGGGTATCATATTACGGGGGTGCCGTATGCCAATTTTTTATGATTTTTTTACCACGATAATGACCCACAGACAAATTATGTGATCGCAAGCAGTCAGACGCTGTCACACAGGCTGGGGGCACGTCTGACTGCAAACAATCACAGATGCCAGGACTGTTGGTGGAAAGGGGAAGCAGTGAATATGCATGAAGGTAAATCAACTGTCCTGGAAGAAGAGTGAGTGGCCTGGAAGCAGTTACATCCACACTGGAGATTCGCTAAGAATAGTGCGCTTGCTCAGTCCCCCTATCCCTTCTACCACCATTTTTAAGCGCCAGATTCTGGTCCTCATAGACATATGAGGACCGGCGTCCAGCCTGATATCCGGGATCATTTCTGGGCCAGAAACAATTTTTTTCAAGTCCAGTTAGACCCACCAATCCCGGATATCTGCGAGTTCACCTATCACTTCCTGAACCAACTGGGTCAGACCCTACATCTGATCAATCACAGCTTGGGATGAAATCATAATTTTATTGGTCCATAATTAAGTAGTATGCTATGCAATTCGATTCAGAGTTTTTAGTATCAATCATAAGTAGAGATGAGTGAACCCGTGCAACTTCAGTTCAGCGGATTCAGCCACACTTTAGATAAAGCTTAGTTTGGGACCTGAACTTGAAACAAACCCCAATGGGAGTCACTAATTAGGCAGTTCAAGTGTCCACCCCATGTAGCAAGCCATAAACAGAACACTCCTGAGGGAGGGTGGCCAGGATTTTTCCATTTTTTGGGGGGGAGTTCACACTGCAACTTTGTTCTTACCCCCAGTGTGAGCTGTTCAAACACTGCAAGTGGCTCACACTGGGCTGAACGCTGAGTGTACCCAAACACAGCGATGTTCACTGAAGTGGTCAGCATACGTAAAGCACCCGAGCTATGTTTTTTGGTAAGGTATGTGTTCAGTACCAACACCAAACACCGAACTTCGGGTTCACTCGTCTCTAATCATAAGTGCACAGTGCTGAATCTCTAGTTGACTTATTTTTTCTTTTAATTATATAAGCTTTACTATTTGTGCACTGAGTGAATACAGACACACACATAGCTTGAAAAAACCCTGTATGGTGGGGCCGCATGATTACCTCTTTAGCTCCTTCTCCATGCTTTTCAATCAACCTCTTGGGTGCTAAAGCACCCAAGAGGAGGGTTACTAGATAATGAAGGGGGATGATCGGGGCAACTGGCATGTTTTAATAGAATTTAGAATGCTCCAATGGCCCATACATCTGCCCAACATGTGAGGGGGGAGAGGCAGGCCCAAATTATGCACCAGGGCCCATTGGACTCTAGTTATACCACAGAGTAACAGGTTCCCTGTAGAAATACATCAAAGTAATAATAATGGCCAGCCATCTATTTACTTCATGGGGGGGGGGGCAAGGCAAGTTACACCATGCATTATTGCACATGAAAATGTTTTTTTGTAGCACAATGTTTTATGGTATGCTTTATAATGGCACATGGTATGATGTACTGTATTATGACACAATTTTTATGGCACCATGTATTATGGCACATGGCAAAATTAATATGGCACATGGCACGATGTATAACGGCAGAATGTATTATGGGTTTATGTGTGATGGCATGTGGCACATTCTGTTATGGTATGTTCTGTTATGGTACAATGTTTTAAGCATTATTTATTATGCAATGATGTATTATGGAACATTGCATTGTGTATCGTATAGCATAGTGTATTATGGTACATGGCACAATGTTTTGTGGCTTGATGTATAATGGTACATGACACAATGTTATATTGTAGTTCAGAGCAATCTCTTTCTTGGACAATGTTTGGCCTCTGACTAATACATGCATGCCTGAATTTAAAAACATCTGTTAATTATTTAACTTTTTTTATGGAGGGGGGGGAGGGGTCCCATTCAAACTTTTGCTATGGGGCCCATGAATTCTATGTATGCCTCTCTTTACACATCAGTATTTTTGATCAGTATTTGGATGCCAAAACAAGGAGTGTCTTGAACACACAGTACAGGTGTCAATCTTTCAATGACAGTTTTGTCTCTGCAAGTTCCACTGCTGGCTTTCTCACACAAACACTGATACAAAAATAAAGACATGTGAGTGAGGTCTAAACGGCATTTTACACACAGCGACATCGCTAGCGAGTGTACCCGCCCCCGTCGGTTGTGCGTCACGGGCAAATCGCTGCCCGTGGCGCACAACATCGCTAAGAACGTTCACACGTACTTACCTGCCTAGCAACGTCGCTGTGGCCGGCGAACCGCCTTCTTTCTAAGGATGGGTTCGTGCAGCGTCACAGCGACGTAACTAAGTCGCCGCCCAATAAAAGCGGAGGGGCAGAGATAAGCGGGCGGAACATCCTGCCCACCTCCTTCCTTCCTCACTGCCGGCGGCTGCAGGTACGGTGATGTTCCTCGTTCCTGCGGTGTCACACATAGCGATGTGTGCTGCCGCAGGAACGACGAACAACCTGCGTCCTGCAACAGCAACGATAATAGGGAATAGAACAACGCGTCAACGATCAACGATAAGGTAAGTAATTTTGATCGTTAACGGGCATTCGTGCGTTTCACACGCAACGACGTCGCTAACGAGGCCGGATGTGCGTCACGAATTCCGTGACCCCAACGACATCTTGTTAGCGAAGTCGTTGCATGTAAAGTGGCCTTTAGTCATAAATTAAAGCAAAAGTTAGGAAAAGTGTCCATGTAGTAATTCTACTACCACTAGCAGATAATAACTCCACTTATTAACAGCAAGAGACGTCGTTGTCACTCTATATGATTATATACAAGGATGCATGACAAGTTATTGAGACATTGACATTTTGGGGGGTAAACCCACCACTGTAAGTGGCATTTTTAAATGACCTACTTTCAGAATAAAATATCACTATAGCGTGAACTTCTCCTGTTTTACATAAATTTTGCCACTAAACCAAAAATCCCTAACTCTTTGTGAATAGTGTATATATACATATATATGCATAGTAAATATTGCATACAATAAATGTTTTGTTATTTTGGGGGGGATTGCTTGCCATAGGGAATGAAAAGGGATGAGGGTTTATTTAACCTTGATGAGATTCCCAGCAACACTGAGGCTTAATGGTTTTGTGTAACCCCATCTAGGTATAGTTGCAGCTTAGCACATTTTCATTACAAACTTTCAGATGCTGCCAACTGCACTATGGCACATCCTCATATTTCCATGAATGAATATGCAATGAGGCTGCAATAATTTAAAGCACATATTTAAAATGTGTGCTAAGTCCATTTGGCACGATGTGTTGGCTTCCTTTTGTTGAAGATGTCTTCATAAAACTGTGCAGAACATTTTAAAATGAGTAAAATCCCACATTCTAGGCCAAAGCCTCTTACAGACGCAGATAATAACTACTCAAGAGAGATCTCCTGGCAAACGACATTGAGGAAAATGCTACAAAGGCTTTCTCTCATTGTTATTTATAAATACAATAATAGGAATATTTCCATTTATTGAAGGCAAGCTGCACATTTGCCATGGGGACACTCTAATCCTTCGAGCAATTTTTATGTTCACTTATTGGTGTTTTGTAACACAGCAGCACAACTTTATGTTTTCTTTAGATGTTCTATGTCATGTCCCAAATTCATGGCACAAAAGCAGAGTTGTAAAACAATGAGTAAATCTCTAAAGTCTCCATCAGAATCTGGTTAGAGTATACTAGCCCACCAAATATTTCAGAGAGCCCATATTTCAAGGCCTAACATCAGACTTTGGACCCCAATGCAAAATCTTTAATATGACTCCCACCTACCATGTGTAATATATAGTAAAGGTGTATCTAAAGGAGAAATACTAAAAACCTGTTAGGTTGTGAAACCCAGTGAGCACCTTCTATATATTTGATCATGACAATATTTCAGCTACACAAAATCCTTACTTTAAATTCTGTTTTTTTTCTTTTAAATATATAAACTAATTAATTAATAAATGAATTAACTAATTTTTTTTTTTTACCTGCTTGCATTATTTATTTATTTATTTACTTATTTTTCGTTTATTTAATATTTTGTGACCCCCATAAGGTAATGTAAGACCTTTTGAGGGTAGCTCAGAATAGAAATTTTTCCTGATTTCCCCTGTAACTAGGGCTGGTAAAGTGGGCCCAGTTAAAAGTTAAAACTGAAATATGAAATGGTTATTTCGGTATTACATCATCAATGTTATGGTATACGATTTCTTGATTTACTGGTCCCTCTTTTCTACTTTCTGCATCCAAATCTGTACCCCAATCCCAGTCCTCCAGCTGTGACCAGAAATCACCTGAGTGATGTCACCGCTGATCGTGCGGCTCACTTCAGTCGTGACCTGAACATCACAGCGAGCAGTCATACTCTATAGCCGCTCGCTGTGATTGTCAGATGTAGCAGTGCTGGAAGAGTCGTGAGACGCTGGAGGGGTGCTTTGGGGTTAAAAAAGTGGTGAAAGAGGATGCTTTTTTATCTTTTATTTCAATTAAATGATTTTTTTGTGTTTGTGTTTATTTACTTTCATTTACAGATTAGTGATGGAGTGTCTCATAGACATCTGCCATCACTAATCTAGGACTTAGTGGCAGCTATGGACTGCTATTAATTCCTTATTACCCTGATTGCCACTGCACCAGGGCAATCGGGAATAGCCAGTAAAGTGCTTGGACTATCGCATGTAATGGATGCGGCAATTCTGGGTGGCTTCAGGCTGATATTTTTAGTTTGGAGGCAGCCTAATAACCATAGGTCTTCCCAGTCTGAGAATGTCAGATTGGCCAGATACCGGGGATCAATCCCCCGCCAACCCCAAGTCAGCAGGGGATTGATCTTCCAGTCTTCCGAAACGCAGGGACAAAATGCAAAAAGAATTGAAATTATGCTTCTTTTTTCTTCAACAAAACTGCAGGCAAAAAAAAGAAGAAACGTTCGCACAGTCTTTCTGAATTCTCATAGACTTTGCTGGAGAAGGCAATGCATGCAGTTTTGGGCAACAAACTGCACCCAAAACATGCCAAAACAAGGCAAAAAAGGCAGTGTGCGCACATGGCCTTACTTTATTTTTTATCTTCTCACTGCCAAGCTATCAATCCTCAAGCAAATTAAGGAGTATAAAGGAATCTCTCAGCAGGTTTTTGATATGTAATCTGATGACAGCATGCTTTAGGGGTTAACCCGGAGATTTCAGTGATGCATCTCTTATCACATTGTGTGCAGTTGTTTAACTGTAGTGTTTGTTTTAACTATAGAAGATTATCATTGCCAGACTAGGTCAGCTAGAGATCAGCTAGTCCAGCACGCCTTCTGCTGTGATTAGCACCTCTCTGTCTATAGGCTTTCCACATAAGAAGCCTTGTATGGTTAACTTTCTTAGTTCTGCTACATTAACTCCTTATATGGCACGTTCGTAACTAAGATGAGCCCAGGGGAGCCTATACTGGCCCTAAAGCTTGACCCTAACCCTGGAGCTACCCTTGGTGGTAGGGATATCCAAGTTACCATCCTAGTTCTATCTCCTGTCGTTGTCCCTGATGTTAGAGCCCTCCTCCACAACCCATCACTGGTGGGAATGGGCAAAAACAGAAGAAAACCTCCACCAAAAAAATAGACTTGCAGAGGTTACAACACAAACAACTACCACTCATACACATGGCAAGCACACACAAAGGAGCCTCTACAAGTGCACGAGAAGAAAAGAACATAAGAAGGGGGAAGGGAGCAGACAACTGGGAAACTATCATACAAGACCCAGACACACCTGAAAATGCTGCAGCAATACCTGTGCTGCAGCTCAAAGCACAACAGAACGAGAGAATCCCGACAGCTCCTTTCTCCTCCTGGCCAAGTCTCCAAATTGTGAAAGGAAATAACTAGCACCCTCTGGTGGATGTTGAAGGTATTTATAGGATATGGTCACCTAACCAGGAGCTGCTTGAAGGAAAGCTGGCATTAACCCTCTCATCCTTAAAGGAAAGGAAATTTCATTTAATCGGCAGAGTCCCACAAAATAACGTGAGACTCTGACCCAGAGCATGTCATCACAATTTGCCACAGATGCAAGTCCGCGATATTATATGACCCTGATTGCCACCTCATCAGGGCAATACGGATGAGCTGGGTAAAGCTCAGAATTGTTACATCTAATGGATGTGACAATTCTGGGCAGCTACAGGCTAGTGTTTTTAGGCTGGAGGGGTCAATATAAAAAGTTTCCCCATCCTGATAATACCAGCTCCCACCTGTGTGCTTTACCGTGGCTGGATATCAAAAATTATTTTCCCCTCTATTTTGATATCCACCCACGGTAAAGCTCACAGGTGGGCCTGCAGCTTATAGCTGTTGTTTTATCCATGCTGGCTATCAAAATATGGCGGGAGCCTACTTAATTTTTGTTATTATTTATTTCTTTTTACACTACTATACAACAAACTGACTGCAACCAATCAAAGACATGGACTCATGGTGGGGTGGGGTGTGTCTGCAACCAATCACAGACACTGGCACAGAGGGTGGGCGGGGGAAGCAGTGAATATTCATGAATCTTACTTATCGGACCCGGAAGAGAGTCTGACTGTAGCGTGAACCTCCAGGAACACCGGGAAGCACATTATGTATAACTATCCTGCTCTTACTACCATTTAACTTCCACCACAGCCCCTAGCACTTACTACTGCCATTTTACAGTCATTTTACAGCCCCAAATGTGTCTTTGCCATTGACCTATATGGGGTTTCTTTGTATGGGGTTAAGTTTGGCATGAAGTTTGTGTGCTGCCCCTGAATATATCAGGGTGCCACAGGGTACTGCAACCCTTACCAAGGGTGCAGGATCTACCCTCCCTGGTTCCAGGTTCTTAAGAAGCCGGTGTCACTAACATCAGCACAAATCCCAATCACATCTCACATCATGACCTGTCAGACACACCAGTGGGTTGGATAAGCGGAATAAGGCCACCCACCTAGGGGTCAGGCAGACTGGTGGGAGGGAAGTTCAAGTGAGTTTAGAGTCAGCTATCAAAGTGAGAGGGAGTGAGTGAGGAGTTGGAGTAGTAGCTCCTGGTGAGCTAGACCAAGGTTGGGTCGCAGAGGGTGGTCCGGGACCAGAGGAGTCAGGGACCGGTGACAGTGACATTGGAAGGGTGCAACGGACATAGTCTAGGAGGACTGTTGGCATCTGAATCCCAAAAGAACTGACCGGTACTGAGCACGATGGGGTACAGGGCCCTAGGTCAGGAGCAGCTTCATCCGTCCTGACAATTAACCTGGGACGGAGAGTTTCTCTATGAACTTCCCTAGGAGCTCAGAGATTGAAGGTGACAGCACACCGCGGGGGATAGGGCTTTCCAGTAACGCGGCACACTAAAATCCCAAGTGCCATCCATCAAGAGCTCAGCTACACTAAAAACATAGTGAGCAGGGTCCCAACAGCATCAAGCCAAGGGGCCACACAGAGAACTAACTTGTGCACGGAGGCGGCTCCGGATTACCAAGTGACACCGGTGGGAGCGGACACCTGGACGGGCTCCCCTGTAAAGACTGTGATGCACAGTGCCTTTTTTTTATCCTCAGTGTGAGTGTCTGCTTTATAAACCTCATCCTGCACCACGGCTACCCACAGTGATTACCCTGGTTCCCCTGCACCCTGCACTCCCAAACGTCCCACCAAACACCCCAGAGGTTGGGGCCTTCCCTACCTGCGGAGGGACATACACCTTGCTGCTCCCCACCATCTGCCCCTGTACTCTTTCCAGCAGCGGCGGTACTCCCATTACCGCATCTCGCAGGGGGCGTCACGAACCTCTCCCCTGTAAATAATCCCCTTTTAAGGATCTGAGCAAGTGCTGAGCCCGGGTCCGGACCCCTCGAGCCATGACCGTCCTGGATCCGAGTACCCCGGTCTGCACCGGGGCGGCACATTTGTTCGCTGAACCCATTTTTTTTTTTTCTTGTGCTGGTTCAGGAAATCCGATTATCCATGGGTTCACCCATCACTAGTCTTTACATTATTCTGCTGACCGATGGAATATGTATAACCTGGTCTTCAATTTCTTTTTACATTTCTGGTGTCATATAAAGTTACTTCCACATAAAGTTACTTCACACTGTCAGCCGTCTGTACTAAAGATTTTATTACTGCCTATGTCACAAAAATTATTAAACACTGATGTTACTGTAAAAATGGAGACCTGGGCCCAATTCTACTTGTACAATATATTGACACCCAGTGGTATAACTAGTTTCCCATGGGCCTCAGTGTAAAATTTGTACCTGGCCCCCCACCTGCATGTTTGTAAGATATATGGGCCTTTGTAGTGTTCTAGATCCTATAAAGACATTCATGTTCTCCCCACATGTAATAGTGTATATACAACCACGATACCAGCTCACCGCTCACTGTGTTGGAAGTACTGGATCACTTAATCCTGCACGGATGATCCCAGTTGAGGACGTCACCAATTCAGGAGGTAAAATATCCAGCGGATCACAGGCAAATTTAAAATTCAAGTAGCTTTATTTCTTACATTCTAAGGCTAGTTTCACACTACGTCTTTTTAACATCCGCTGAAAACGTTTTTTTAGCGGAAGTACGGATCCTGCTTTTACAACAAATAACGTATGCAAACGCATATGTTATTTTGCAGGATCCTGCACTGGATGTTTAGGGGCGGGCATTGGAGTCATGTGATCGGGAGTGAGGGGAACTAGACTGGGAGGAGGCTTCTGACAGCTGCAGACGCTGGTAACCAAGGTAAACATCGGCCTTGGATACCCGATATTTATCTTGGTTACGAGTGTCTGCAGCTGCTAGGAGCAGGGCTGCCTGCACGCGTAACCAACGTAAACATCGGGTAACTAAGAGAAGTGGTTACGCGATATTTACCTTGGTTACGAGTGTCCGCAGCTCTCAGGTGGGAGAGAGAGGAAGGGGGAAAGACAGAGATAGAGAGAGAGAGGGTGAGGGAGGGAGTAGAGAGATAGACAGATCACGCGAGACTGGTTCTGGGCATGCTCAGTACTTTCTGGGCATGCTCAGTACAAAAGCAGGATCCTGTCTATCAGCACGCCAGCGTTCACCTGCGTTTGCGTGCGTTATAGTCAGGATCCAGCAATTTGCAGTATTTGGACGGAGCTCAAAAACGCTACAAGTAGCGTTTTTGAAACATGTTAAAAAACTGCAAGTCACCGGATCCTCACTATAACACACGCAAACGCAGGTGAACGGATGTTAACGCGAGTCCATTGCAAATGCATTGAAATGAAAACGCATTTGCACTGGATCCGCTTGTCCGCTAAAATAACGTTAAGGACGGATGTTAAAAAGACGTAGTGTGAAACCAGCCTAAAAGTCCACATCATGGAATCCAGGAGACAGGTACAAGGAATACATAAATGACCATCATCCAACACGTTTCGACATTTAAAAGACTTTATGACAATTTGAAATGTCGAAACGTGTTGGAGACAAAGTTAACCAGTCTGATTGAAGTGTTCTAAAAATGAATTGTTTTACATATTATAAGTGATCATACATAGTAAGTGTAGCATACTGATATTGATTATTTACAGATTAACTATTTTAAGACATTATAAGCTGAATTAATTGAAGCAATTCCATGAGAGGGATAAAAACTGCGCTCCCAACTGAAGAGAAATCCAGAGGTAGATGAATGAAATATATATTTGTTGACGCGTTTCTGAGTCAACCAGACTCTTTCATCAGGATCAAAGAAGGCATCCTGTGGTTATCCAGATGATAGAGTCTGGTTGACTCAGAAACGCGTCAACAAATATATATTTCATTCATCTACCTCTGGATTTCTCTTCAGTTCTGAGCGCAGTTTTTGTAAATCCCATGGAAAAGCTTAATATTGGAATTGTGGATATTGCAGCTGCCTGATTTTCATGCTCTTCAGTGGTTGTGTCTTACACAACCCCACTAGGTGAGCACATCCATGACACCTTACCGCTATGTTATCCTGATAAGACACTATTGCATTACACATTTTTTTCATACTGAATTAACTGACTCTTTTCACAAATCCTCGGAGTTGCTAAAATGAGCCATATTTATTTGTTTCGTGTGCAGCTTGTTATTACCTTAAAGCTATTGTGGATAATATTTGAAGTGTTGCTCAAAGTTCTGCATGAGTATAGTACATCAACATAATGAGCGACGGTTATAATACTGCCACCTGCTGGCCATTCTAAAAATCTCAGCGTTCAGAATGGAATTCTTAAACCATCAGGTTGTTCTATACAGTTGAAAACATGAACGTAGACTTCTCTGCCCTGCACTCTATCTTTCTCTACTGAACATTACATGACATAGCAAAAAATAATAATACCACTTCCAAGATGAAAATAAGAAGAACTATGAATACAAATTGTTCATGTTTCCACATAATATAAATACTGTACTTTTTTTTGCTGAATATTATTTTAAGGAAATCTGTTGCGTTTAGTGGAAAAAACGCAGGCTTTTTAGCTAAGTGTGAATGTGGCCTAAAATAGCTTAAAACAAACAATATAGTTGTAGGAATAATGATATACTGTATATATGTTTATATATATAGATATATATATATATATATATATATATATATATATCTATATATATAATTGCCTTATTCTGTCTGTCTGTCTGTCTGTCTGTCATGCTCCAAAATTGTGTCCTTACGGTGACACAAAGCTGATTGGCCGCTGGGCTCGCCATGGCCCCGCCCCCCCACACGGATTGGCCTCTCGCCCCGGCTCTCTGCAGGCCCCGCCCCCCTCACGCAATGCACGCTCGCTCTGGCCCAACTGACACAGAGCTCCGACTCCCAGGTGAGTACACACACACACATCAGATCACACTCACTCTCACACACACCTCACACATCACATCCACACACTCACAACATCCTGGGATATCGCTTGCTTCTACACCGGCTCCATCACGAACCCAGCAGCGCCAGACATAACCTTGCGATGCTGGGATCTTGACGGAGCCCGTGAATGCTGGTAACCATTATACACATCGGGTAACTAAGGTCCCTTGGTTACCCGATGTGTATCATAGTTACCAGTGTACACCGGCTCCGTCACGATCCCAGCAGCGCCAGACATAACCTTGCGATGCTGGGATCTTGACGGAGCCCGTGAACGCTGGTAACCATTATACACATCGGGTAACTAAGGTCCCTTAGTTACCCGATGTGTATCATAGTTACCAGTGTACACCGGCTCCCGGTAGACATGTGCAGGGAGCCGGCATTATACTCGTCTCCCCCCAGGACTACTCCTCCTATTACAGTCCTCCTATTATACTTCTCTCTGAGTCTAATAGGAGAACTATTATAGCATGGGGGATGTAGCACGATGGGGGGTGCGCAGCATGGGGGATGTAGCACGATGGGGGGTGCGCAGCATGGGGGATGTAGCACGATGTGGTGCGCAGCATGGGGGATGTAGCACGATGGGGAGTGCGCAGCATGGGGGATGTAGCACGATGGGGAGTGCGCAGCATGGGGGATGTAGCACGATGGGGGGTGCGCAGCATGGGGGATGGAGCACGATGGGGGGTGCGCAGCATGGGGGATGTAGCACGATGGGGTGTGCGCAGCATGGGGGATGTAGCACGATGGGGAGTGCGCAGCATGGGGGATGTAGCACGATGGGGAGGTGCGCAGCATGGGGGATGTAGCACGATGGGGAGTGCGCAGCATGGGGGATGTAGCACGATGGGGAGTGCGCAGCATGGCGGATGGAGCACGATGGCGGGTGCGCAGCATGGGGGATGTAGCACAATGGGGTGTGCGCAGCATGGGGGATGTAGCACGATGGGGGATGTAGCACGATGGGGGATGTAGCACGATGGGGGGTGCGCAGCATGGGGGATGTAGCACGATGGGGAGTGCGCAGTATGGGGGATGTAGCACGATGGGGAGTGCGCAGCATGGGGGATGTAGCACGATGGGGAGTGCGCAGCATGGCGGATGTAGCACGATGGGGAGTGCGCAGCATGGCGGATGGAGCACGATGGCGGGTGCGCAGCATGGGGGATGTAGCACGATGGGGAGTGCGCAGCATGGGGGATGTAGCACAATGGGGGATGTAGCACGATGGGGAGTTCGCAGCATGGGGGATGTAGCACGATGGGGAGTGCGCAGCATAGGGGATGTAGCACGATGGGGGGTGCGCAGCATGGGGGATGTAGCACGATGGGGGGTGCGCAGCATGGGGGATGGAGCATGATGGGGAGTGCGCAGCATGGAGGATGGAACACGATGGGGAGTGCGCAGGGTTTAGGAATCATAGCTCTGTAATGCATAGCCTCCTCTTTTTCAAGGGACCAAAAGTAATTGGACAAGGGACTCTAAGGGCTGCAATTAACTCTGAAGGCGTTTCCCTCGTTAACCTGTAATCAATGAAGTAGTTAAAAGGTCTAGGGTTGATTACAGCTGTGTGGTTTTGCATTTGGAAGCTGTTGCTGTGACCAGACAACATGCGGTCTAAGGAACTCTCAATTGAGGTGAAGCAGAACATCCTGAGGCTGAAAAAAAAGAAAAAATCCATCAGAGAGATAGCAGACATGCTTGCAGTAGCAAAATCAACAGTCGGGTACATTCTGAGAAAAAAGGAATTGACTGGTGAGCTTGGGAACTCAAAAGGGGCTGGGCGTCCACGGATGACAACAGTGGTGGATGATCGCCGCATACTTTCTTTGGTGAAGAAGAACCCGTTCACAACATCAACTGAAGTCCAGAACACTCTCAGTGAAGTAGGTGTATCTGTCTCTAAGTCAACAGTAAAGAGAAGACTCCATGAAAGTAAATACAAAGGGTTCACATCTAGATGCAAACCATTCATCAATTCCAAAAATAGACAGGCCAGAGTTAAATTTGCTGAAAAACAACTCATGAAGCCGCCTCAGTTCTGGAAAAGTATTCTATGGACAGATGAGACCAAGATCAACCTGTACCAAAATGATGGGAAGAAAAAAGTTTGGAGAAGAAAGGGAACGGCACATGATCCAAGGCACACCACATCCTCTGTAAAACATGGTGGAGGCAACGTGATGGCATGGGCATGCATGTCTTTCAATGGCACTGGGTCACTTGTGTTTATTGATGACATAACAGCAGACAAGAGTAGCCGGATGAATTCTGAAGTGTACCGGGATATACTTTCAGCCCAGATTCAGCCAAATGCCGCAAAGTTGATCGGACGGCGCTTCATAGTACAGATGGACAATGACCCCAAGCATACAGCCAAAGCTACCCAGGAGTTCATGAGTGTAAAAAAGTGGAACATTCTGCAATGGCTAAGTCAATCACCAGATCTTAACCCAATTGAGCATGCATTTCACTTGCTCAAATCCAGACTTAAGACGGAAAGACCCACAAACAAGCAAGACCTGAAGGCTGCGGCTGTAAAGGCCTGGCAAAGCATTAAGAAGGAGGAAACCCAGAGTTTGGTGATGTCCATGGGTTCCAGACTTAAGGCAGTGATTGCCTCCAAAGGATTCGCAACAAAATATTGAAAATAAAAATTTTTTTTTGGGTTTGGTTTATTTGTCCAATTACTTTTGACCTCCTAAAATGTGGAGTGTTTGTAAAGAAATGTGTACAATTCCTACAATTTCTATCAGATATTTTTGTTCAAACCTTCAAATTAAACGTTACAATCTGCACTTGAATTCTGTTGTAGAGGTTTCATTTCAAATCCAATGTGGTGGCATGCAGAGCCCAACTCGCAAAAATTGTGTCACTGTCCAAATATTTCTGGACCTAACTGTATATATATATATATATATATATATATATATATATATATATATATATATATAGCTATATCTATATCTATAACAAAAATAATAGATGAACTACACAATACGTAAATTCTAGAATACCCGATGCGTAGAATCGGGCCACCTTCTAGTATATATATATATATATATATATATATATATATGTATATATATATATATATATATATATATATATATATACATATATATAAAATTATACATGTTGTATTAACAACCTTTTATAAAACTCTTCAAAATCTTAAGTACAGCACTTGTCACTCAAGATTTAGCTTCTAGCCAAGCATCTTAATATAAAGGAATGTCAGCCATATGGACCATTTGTTCCACCTAAAAAGTTAATTATCTCAGAACACTTAATAAATGTCCTAATATAAAGAGATCTATCATGTAACAGATAATTTTAAGAATGCAATTATATTTTCACATTGATGATATCCATGCTGGATACCTTCTTAAATAATTGCAATCATTCTTTTAAGGTTAAGTCCCCATAAATGAATATTTGGTGAATTTTTGAATCTTGCAGATTTTCTACAATATTTCTGCATCTATTAGATAAATAGGTTGCCTGCATATTTTGTGCATTTTGTACGCGTTTTAATTGTGATTTTGACTCTTTTTGACTATTTGTGGCTCTTTTTTGTATGTCATGTTTTATATAAAGTTGCTTTGTTTTTAATACTTCCTGATTTTGCTTTAACTTTATTCTCCACAGAAGAAAAATGCATATGTGTTTTTTACATGCAGATTTTCAGCATCTAATACATTGCTATAGTAAAAATCTGGACATAAAACTCAGCGTACTCGCAAAATTACATATTGCAGATTTCCAAAACGCATAATAGGTCAGTTTATGCTGACTAAAAAAATATTCACAATGGGCAGTAAATTTCCAGAAATCTCATCCACTTTCCAGGAGCTGTATGATTCTCTGTTTCTTTGCAGTGAAAATATACAGCGTCAAAAACTGACCAAATACTCATTGTGGAAATTTAAAGGGGTTGATGACTCATTTTCATTACTGGCCACATCGATATTATGTTGAGAAACAAGGATTCTCTTGTGTTGGCAATAGTACCTGTGAGCGGAGCTATTGCGGTCCACTCATCTCCATCGCGTGACCCCTCGGGCTCCGTGGTCTCTGATGTGCGGTGATGTCACGTCCTGACATCACCAAGGCTGGACCGAGTGTCCGTGTGTGACTGGGCTGTGGGCGGGGTTTCAGCACTCGTCATATCCCAGCATCGCTCCTTCTTGTGGCACTCTGCAGTGAAGGAGAGAGCAGGAAGATGCTGGCTCGTGATGCTGGCTCGTGCTCACTAGTGAAACACCACCCACAGCCCAGTCACTGACAGAAACTGGGGCCGGCCTCGGTGATGTCAGGTCAACTGGAAGTTAATGTGACATCAGACATCAGAGGTCACGGAGCCCAGGGGTCATGCGATGAGGATGAGCAGACAGCAATAGCGCCACTCACAGGCATTATTGCCAACACAAGGTATTTGAGAGAAGTCTTGTTTTTCAATGTTATATTGATGTGGCTAGTAATGCTAACTAGTGAACCACCTCTTAATCTAAGACTATATTTAACGTTTCCTAGTCCACTATTATACCGAGTTTAAAGAATCCAAGCCACTGAAAAGTGCAATAAATGTGGACATCTGAACACAGACGTATGAGATCCAGAACTAAGCAATGTATTGCTATAATGATATTACAATTATATCTTGCGAATATGACGATCATGGCAATCTAGGTGTTTTATGCAAATTCACTATTTAATTGTAATTTATTGTTTTTGTATAAAAAAAACAATATGTAAAAAGCACCAGGAAATGCTATACACACAGCCTTCTGTGTTTGAAATGACCACAATAGACAAAAATATTCCACAAATACTTTTTAAATCAACATCTGGGTTCAATTTCTAAAAAAAAATTGAAAGAGCCCCAAAAACAACAATAAAAAGGCAGAAAGATTTGTCTAAAAATTGCTAAAAATTTAGACATATGCAAATTAATTGAGAGTATCCACTGGCCATATATTGAGCAGGGAAATGTCTTGTGAGCTTGGAGTTTATCCTGTCCAGCATTGGCAAGTGTCGTAGATGGGTGCCGCCTCCGCTGCGGCAAAGGGGCTGCTCGAGGGCGCTCGGATCTTGGATCGTGTCTTGGGCTTGAGTGGCGGCCGGACCCGGGGCTCATGCAACCCCCCGTCCTCGCAACAGTGAAAAAGGGGGTTATTTACAGGGGAGTTAGTTTCTCTCTGTGACGCCACCCGAAGGTTGCGGGGATGGGATGGTGGCACCACCGCTGCCTCTTGGGGCCAGTGTCTGGGACCGATGATGTTGGGCAGCAAAGTGGTATTCCCTCCACGGGTAGAGGTATTGTCCCGGGGCCCAGGTGTAGGTAGGGAGCAGGGCTGGGGAGCTGTCAGCAGGTTGGGCCGGGTGACACCGGTGTACTCACAATTAGGAATAATCCACACAGACTCTGTACTGTAACCAAGGCCGGATGCCGGTTGCCATTGGAGAGGTATGCTGGTCCCGCACACGGGTTAGCAAAGTAGGGACCCCTCCTCCTGCACTTATGTCTTGCTTTGTGTTGAATAAACCCGCTTGGAACAGGAGAAATCTGCTCCCCTGCAGCTTTGTACGCAGAGGGAGCCGTTGCCCAGAAACTATGACCCGTGGGATTTAATGGGTTCTTGGCGGACACCCTATCCCCTGCGTTGGGCTTCCGGTTTGCTCTATCTGGGCTTCTCTCTTCAGAAACAAGGCCTGGTACCTTTTCTCGCTGATTAATTAACAAGGGGCCTGAAGCTTGCCTCGTCCTGGGGTCCAGGTACCCCGCCTGTGCACACCTCCGTACCGGATTCCATTTGTCGGTACCG
Organism: Anomaloglossus baeobatrachus; assembly: GCF_048569485.1. Classification (NCBI taxonomy): domain Eukaryota; kingdom Metazoa; phylum Chordata; class Amphibia; order Anura; family Aromobatidae; genus Anomaloglossus; species Anomaloglossus baeobatrachus. The sequence goes on from NC_134353.1 coordinate 164,974,952, forward strand.
GCAGGCTTCAACCCTGCCCCGGTCCACTTCAGGTTTCCCGCGACTGGATCTCTGTCGCCTGTGGCCCTACACTGCTGTCTGCAACCTAGTTGGTTCTCCCGTGGTCCAAGGGATCCAACCCTGACAACACTGCAGACTCCTCACTGTTTGACTCTGCTTTCCTCCAACTCCAACTTCACTCCACTGGACTCAAAACTTAACTCCACTCACTGGTTCCCTCCCCTTGTCACCTCTAGACCCCCAGGTGGGCATTCCCATCCGCCAAGTCCCGCCCACTGGTGTGTCCTGGATGTCATAGGGGGGGCAACTAGGCTTTGTGGCTGATGTTCCTGTGTGTGAGATATGGTGTTAATTCCCAAGGAGGAGGCAATTCCTGTACCCCTTGGTGGGGGGGTACAGTCACCTGTGACTACCTGGTTTTGCCAGGGTGTCACACAAGCACAGACGAAGACTGCCCCTGTCCAAAAACAGTACCTGGGCCCCTCTTTATGTCTGTGGTAGGACCTGCTTGATGATTTGGTGGTGGATATGGGCCCTTTAAACTCTTGGGCCCTTATGCAGCTGTACACGTTGCACCAATGATATGGCCGAGACCTGCTGTCCAGGTAGCCTTGATTCATTTTCTATCACTTTGGAAGTGTTTTAGGGTACCAATAAGTACCTGATAAAATGTTTGCCTATGTGAGTTAAAAGCTTCTCAAAACTGTCGGCATCTTCAGGAGGTTAAACTATTTTAAAGGGAATCTGTCTGCAGGTTTTTGCTACCTCATCTAAGAGAAGCATGATGTAGGCAAAGAAATTCTGAATCTAACAATGTATCACTTAGATTACTGTGTGCAGCAATTTTTACACAGTCCAAGATTTTAGAATTTTCAAGTAGCAGTGCTGGGAGTGCTGCCCTTGCCCACATCAGGCTTTCAGTGTACATTTCGATAGGCAGAAGCTGCTTATCACAGATGGGGTGGAATTGGACTACAGCTTACACACTGCTGAGACCCAAGAATGATAATGCTAAGATGCTTAAACTAACATTGCATGTAAACAAAAGCAGACTTTGAGATACGAGATGGCTGGCTGTAAACGTCATGTTAACTATTACAGCATGCTGTCTTCAGATTAAATAGCAAAAATGTCCTGACAAAGTCCCTTTAACTTTTTTTTTTTTCAAATCAAACAAGTTTTATTAAGCAAATTTCACTTATTAAAGATTATGGCATCAATAGAATACAGAGTATAACATGTATCTCAATAATAATAGCATGACTCTTAAAACCCAACCCTTCTAACCCTCCCTCTATACCCTAACTAAGCAACACCCAGTAAAAAAATTGAAAAAACAATCTTATAACCTATAACTTTATAAAAGCAGGCAATTAAAGAGCACGTCACTGGCAAGCACATGAGAGACAACAGAAGGACATTTTGTGCAGTCACCCCACTATTTACGAAACTTTGTAATGGATCCCTTTTAATATATATTCTTTTTTCCTTTAAAATTGAGCTATTCAAGAATGAGATTATCTCGTATGTACTGGGTGTGTTATCAGCCAGCCAATGTTTAGCAATCATTTTCCTGCTCTGGTACAATATTTTGGGGACTACAAGTTGTAAAGTTGGCAGAGACGACCGTCTCACCCACAACTCCAAGGACACACAATTTCAGGCTCAAGTGTGTATCAACCTTAAACATTTTCAATATTAATTTAATCATATTGCCCCAAAGATCTGTTAGCTGAGAGCACGACCAAAACATGTGCATCAGGTCTGCACCTTCCCTCCTGCACCTCGGACATTTGTCATCTTCATTTTAAATAACACTTTGGGGTTCCATAGACCGTGTGGACCATAATTACTTAAGACCTTCTATAGGTTGTGTTAATCGAGTCCACTTTAATTGATTCTAGAGTATTTTCCCATTCATTAGTGACAATAAGACCAACCTTTAACTTCTTTTTTAATGAAAAATTAAGTCTCAATTTTTTTAATTTAATGAAATATTTACATTAAATGTTTTCTTTATTTACATTATTTGTTTGTTTCCTGTAGGATCTACTTGTCAATAATTGATGTGGCTAGAAACATGATGGCTGGGACAGTGGGTGATGGTCTACACAACTATATATGACATATACCCCACTGTAGACGCCTCCACACAGGTTAAAATATACTTCTGATACTAAATTTCATCTTAAAATGTGACATCATCCTGACAGATGTTGTTTTTTATTTTCCGTTTGATCCATGAAATTATATTTCCCTATTCCTTTTGTCGCTCTTACTGCTGCAACTAACACATGAAGCAAAGCTGCTTTTGCTTCTAGTAGACACTTGCTTACTTCGAATAGTTCACATCATTTGAGTTTATGTTACCAATCGGTGAATACACCCTATAACCTCATCACTCAAAGCCTTGATTTTTTTTATTACATTAGGCTAAACTTTCACGGAATTCATGAAATTGCTAATGATAATGGACATGAACCTCAGTAAAAATGCTTTACTTAGAGATGATTAGTGCACTTTTGTATCTATGCTGTATCACCAACCTTTTCATCATTAACATTATGAACCCAAGAAAAAGTCAAAATCACATGTAAAAGTTTTATTTAAAGGGTTTAAAAAAAAACAACAAAAAAAACAGTTATCCCCTAATCCCCTATAAATAGAGGGAAAAAAAGCTTTGTTGTCTTATTATGGATAGAAAGAAGCTGCACACGTTTGATCATTGTTTTATTTGTTGTTTATAGGACTTCTGGAGAAAGTTGAGCTCTATTCTATTTAGTCGCAATGACAATGAATGGAATGAAGGTCAAGAATTTGTGCTTTTGTTCAATTGAAGCCCATTTTCAGTGACTGAAACCCCGGCGATCAGATTGCTTTTTGCGGTAGGCGTATCCTTTTAACACCAATATTTTATCTTTAAAAAGTCACATATTTAACATGTCCATTTTGTTACATGTTAATGATGTAAGCAATTGTGCAGACATAAGTTGTATGTTCAGAAGAGAAGTCTAGTTTCTAGAAAGATTAATCAGCAAATATAAAGTGGACTAATGTCTAGTGATGAGCGAGCATGCTCGCCACTGCTTGATACTCGAATGAGTATCAGGGTGCTTGGGCACGCTCATAATGTTTCGCAACTGTTTTTCAGCCACTAAACATGCATGATTTGCATGACAATCACAGCAATGCCATAACCATGTTGGCTACTGGCATTACTGTGATTGACCAGTCCCTTCGCATCAAGTCTATATAAGACCCAGTGACACCATGCTTGGCACACCACACTGTACCCGGGAAACAGAGTAGGGAGAGCTGCTGAAAAAAGGATAATGTATTAGTTTAGCATTAAAGGCATATATAACCAGGGTCTACATCCTAACAGTCCTTGCTGCAGCAACGTAAAGTTAAAAGTACTTTACAGTCCAACATCTATTAAATTCTAGTCCCTATTAATACCAATCTTAGCTGTATTTAATGTAGGGAGAGTTGCAGGAGAAGGGATAGCGTATTAGTTTTCCATTAAAAGCATATAGGCAGGAATATTAATTATTAAATAATAATAATTAAGCCTTATAGTTCTTTCTGTTTCAACATAAAACCAAAAGTTATTTTCAGTCCTACATCTATTCTATTCTAGTCCCTGTTAATATCACTGTTAGCTGTCTGCCTAATTTAATATGCGCAAGCCGTGCGGTAAGGGACAAGGAAAGTGGACGTGGAGCAAAGTGAACTGGGACACACTTTGGAGCTTTTTTACATTTACATGTATTGATTCTGGCCTCCCGCCCTGCACATTTCAATAGGGACATGAGATTGTGTGCAGTGATGCTAAAATATTAGAGCAGATACGATCAGAAGAAGGTGATGGTGAGGAACAGCAATTACTGTCTAAAGAGATGGATGATGATGAGACACAGTTGCCAACAAGTGATGTTGTTAAGTCACATGTCAGGAGGAGGACCACAGTGCGGAAGTGGAAGATGAGGTGGTGGACGATGAAGTCACTAACCGAACCTGGGAATGTGGCATACAGAGGAAGGACAACAGTGCCAAGGGAAAGGGATCCACAGCACTGCAACAGGCAGGAAGAGGCAGTGAGGTGGCCAGAGGGAGTAGGCATTATACTGCTCCCCATAGCACATATAAGGCAAGTTACCAGGCCAGGTGTTAGATGTTACCCAGTCTGGCACTTTTTTAAAGAAAGTACGGACAATAAGAAAAATGTGTATTTCATGCCCTCCTTCTAATTTTTGGCAAGCCTTGCATAAAGTGCATAGGGGTTACAAATCTAAGAGTGCCACTCTTAGTAATGGGAAAAAAACAAACATTTCTGAGGCCTTCTTCTATGTGTCTTCTGGGGTTAGCTGGAATATGCCCTCGTACCTTTTGGCAGGCTTTGCACACAGTGCAAAGGGTTTACTAGGCTAGGAATCCCACTCCTTAATACTGGGAAAAAATGTATTCTGAGGCCCTCCTCTATGTGCCTTCCAGGGTGTATTGCAGGTCCTCCTTCTAATGTTTGGCAGGCCTTACACACATTACATAGGTTTTGCCTTTATAAGCCTCCCACTCCTTAATAATGATAAAAAAATTATTCTGAGGCCCTTCCCTATGTGTTTTCCAGGGTTTATTACAGTCCCTCCTTCTAATTTATGGCAGGTGTTGCAAACAGTGCATAGGCTTTACTAGTCTAGCAGTCCCACTCTTAAAAATGGGAGTAAAAAATTCAGAGGCCCTCCTCTATGTGTCTTTGAGGCTCTATTGAAGTCCCGCCTTCTACTTTTTTGGCAGGCCTTGCACACAGGACAAAGGCTTTACTAGTTTAGGAGTCCCACTCCTTAATATTTGGAAAAATATATTTGGAGGACCTTCTCTATAGCGGGCTTTACACGCTTTGATCTCGCTAGCGAGATCGCAAGTGATCGTACCCGCCCCCGTCGGTTGTGCGACACGGGCAAATTGCTGCCCGCCGCGCACAACCTCGCTTACCCCCGTCACATGGACTTACCTGCCCTGCGACGTCGCTCTGGCCGGTGATCCACCTCCTTTCTAAGGGGGCAGGTCATGTGGCATCACAGTGACATCACACGGCAGCCGTCCAATAGAAGTGGAGGGGCGGAGATGAGCTGGACGTAAACATCCCGCCCACCTCCTTCCTTCCACAGTGGCGGTGGAGGCATGTAAGGAGATGTTCCTCGCTCCTGCGGTGTCACACATAGCGATGTGTGATGCTGCAGGAACGAGGAACAACATCGCTAATTAGAAGAGAAGACAACCTCTCTGCGGCAAACGATTTTGGCCACTTTTGCGATCGTTTTAGGTCGCACATAAGTGTCACACACTACGATATCGTTAATGACGCCGGATGTGCGTCATAAACAACATGACCCCGACGATAAATCATTAACGATATCGTAGCGTGTAAAGCCCGCTTATGTGTCTTACAAGGTGTATTGCAAGTCCTCTTTCTAATTTTAGGCTGCCATTGCACATAGTGATTAGGATTTAGGAATCTAGGAGTCCTACCACCCAACAGTTTTTACAGAATGTGTATGAGGCCCACCTTGAACTCTAATACAGCGTGTATTGGAGTCTATCTATCTTCTAATTTTTGGCAGTTCTTGCATTGTCCACATAGACTTTGTGACGTTCAGAGTCCTTCATAAATTAAACATGGTATGTATTAATATGTTAGACATACCACATGCCCTGAAAAGGTAGTAAAATGTTAACATTAAATTTACTGGTGACTACCAGCAGATATAGTTTAATTTCCATTTCTACTATGTCAGCTTTTTTTGGATTTTGCATTTTTTCAACATTAAAAGCAATGAAAAAGTGCTAAAATGCAGAAAAATGCCACCTTTGAACATAGCCTAAGGGGTGGGGGCAGCATTTCTTAACATTTTTTCCTGTAAAATCCATTTTATCTTCAGTTTTGTATGTTTTTCTATTAGTTTTTAAAAGTACCATAATACTCTAACAACATTGTTCCCAGCAGCTGTGAAGCCCCGAGAACGCTGTGTCGGTGCATTACCTTCAGGGACTCCACTGGCTCAGTCTGGTCACAGGTAGGAAACCTTCTTGTAGGATTGTCGTGACGCCACTCTCAGAATTGCGGTCAGTGCGGACCGCCACTGCAGGTTAAGGGATGCCTGGGGCTGATGGTGGGTGCAGTCAGTTGTAATAGCCTCCTGAGAGTGAGGCAAGCCCCAGGGCCCTGTGTAAGTGTGTAGAACCACAAGGCGCAGAATAACTCCACACAAGCAGGATGTCTTTCAGGGGTTTTACTCACAGTTGATGGCAGGGTGAGTAACCCGGGCGCAGCTGGGATGAACCAGGCTGGAACCAGGTATCCTTCAGGCTGACTGATGATGGTGACTACCGACTCGCCTTCCTTAGCCCTTGGTGGTTTGGGGTAACCCCGACTTTTAGTCCCTATGGGGGTCACCCAGGGAAGTTGCTGGTGCCTCTCTCCCCTTCGTTTGGTTGCCGTTTGCTTGTCGCCTGGACCAGATCACTCCAGCTGCTTGCCTCCTGTGAACTATGGGCCCTAACTGTGGCTACGTGGCTGCGGCTTTTGGGTGTTGTGGTGTGGGCTTTGAGGGCCCCACACCGGCAGGTTTAGCAAGGAAAGGTAGATCTATCCCCGCTCCGGGATCTGCCGCCCGTTTGGGCCTGGTACTCCCTAGCAGTCTCCTTACTTCCCACTCCGTGCTCTCTCTTTAGCTGAAGATGGATTTCGGGTAGCACTCCTAGGTGACCGTTCTCCCCCGTCGGTAGCCACTGCGCGGGCGCTGTTAGACTGCAACAGCCCCAGGGGTCTGCTCTTCTCTGAGCTCCCTGGACTCTGCACTAAACCGGCTCACTCCTCCTCCTCTCCTGTTCTTGCCTACGCCACCTAGCAACCAGGCTCTCTTACCACACCCCTTGAGTGGAGATGGAGGCTTTTGGCCCCCTCCACTATTCCAGTGGAGGTGAAGGCTTTGCCCCCTCCTGGGATCCCCAGGGGTCCTCTCAAAGGTACATGTGTGAGACCTGATCACTATGCGCCTGTGTAGTCACACCTCGGTCAGCCTTCTGGATTACCTGTATTGTACTGTCCCCAGCATGGGTGCAGTACTCAGTGGTGCCTGACTAGGTCAGGGGCGCCACATTCCCCCTTAGTTATCACCAGCACGTCCTCGGGCTGCAAGACAACATTTTAAATTGCATAAAACATTAAAACATGGTAAAACTTTTAAAACCACCAGGTACCATACATCACCGCCCTCCACCCACAAGTCCGTTAACCCACCCAACCCCTTTCAGGAGGCAGGTCACCGGTCCTTTTGGTAACCAGGTCTGGGCCATCCACTTCCCCAGACCTTTCCTCCAATCTGCCTCTCCCGTTGGCCGCGCCTTCAGCCACTTCTGGCAGGATGTAGAGGCGGCTTTCATGGGCTGGTGGTCTTCAGGGCATACCTGGCCTGGTGGATCCGCGCCTTCAGCCTCTTCTGGCAGGATGTAGAGGCGGCCTCCACAGTTGGTGCTGACCAGGTACCCTCTTTGTGGTGGAGAGCCAGGCCCCATAAACAGGCATGCTCTCTGGTTGCAGGTAAGCCAAGGCCCCATAATGGACGTGCTCCCTGGTTGCAGGCGAGCCAAGCCCCTAAACAGGCTGGCTCTGGTGGTGGTACCCTCTGGTGTAACTATTTACACTGCGAGAGTTTGTGGCTATAGCCAGTTCATAGCCTTAAGGTTCATTTCTCACATTAGTTTATGTGGGCACATCTCTTAAACAGTAACGTTGCAAAAACTTCAAACTGGTAACTTCTGTACTTTACTTTTCTTGCTTTACGTGGATTCCTCCTCACCAGGGCTTGGGCCTGTAGGGCTGCGGCACCTGCTGCTTTCTCGGCCTTTTTCATCATCCGTGGTGGTCTCATCAGTGGGTTCTTTGTCTGTTCTTTGTCTATCTCTGTCTGTTTCTTTTTCTTTAGGACATGGCGTAACATCTAGTGCATACCAGCCTCTTTCTCCTTGATGCATTGTAAATTGCACTGTGTCTCCCATCCTTAGGTTCCTTCCAGGATGTCCTCTGGGCAAATGAGCTCTAACGTCTCGTCTGTTGACAAAAATGCCTTCTTTCATACCAGGTGCTACTATGAAGCCGTATCCTGATTTTAGGCTGAAATCTTCCACTACTCCTCGACAAAGGGGTCCTCTGACCTGGGCTTTGGCTCTTCTCAGGAACCGTTTCTCCTCTAGGTCTCTGGCCGTTATTTCATCTCTCTGCTCTGGGGACTGCGGTGCAGGGAAAGACTGGGTTCTGCTACGGCGCCGTGTCTTGCGGACTGGATTCTGCGGGGTACAGCTTACAAGCTCCCAGGTGAGGCTTTTAGGCAGATCTTCTTCAGCGGAGGGTATCGGGTCTTCTTCGTCCCAGCGGGAGTATGGCAACATCTCTGGCTCGGGGTATGAATCCACTGCTGATGGCTCCGGGGTCAGCTTCTCAGCTTCCTGGCCTCCTCTCCCCCTTAGTTCTTCTGAGCACTCCTTTGGTGGCAGGGCTGGGGATGAGTGTTCATCAGCTGGCCCGGACGGTGGACTTTTTGGCGTGGATATCTCCAGAGTCTTCTGAGGGGTATGTGGAGGGAGCAGATACCGGTCCACCATCTCCTTTGGGAACTGTGCCTCTAGGTCAGCCTTCAGCTTCTGATATTCGGGGTCCTCCCCCAGCGTAGACTTCCTAGCAGGGACCTCCTTGGACTGGGGAGCGGTGTCTGCTCTGGCCTGGCAGGCCGGGGTAAATGGTGATACAATCTTGTCTTGGCGGGCCGCGCCTGGCATGGCGGCGGCCTGGATCAGCGTCGCTGTTGCGATGAGATCTTTGCAGGCTGGGCTGGGCGTCGCTGCAGCGATCTGGGCTTGGCGGGCCGCACCTGGCGTGGCTGCGGCCTGGTTCAGCACCTCACTTGCGGCGCGGACGAGCGTTGCTGCTGCGGTGGGGTCTCGGCGGGCCGGGCCTAGCATGGCGGCGGCCTGGGTCAGCGTCACACCTGCGGCGCGGATGAGGGTCGCGGTGGCAGCCGGTTCTTTACGAGCCAAGCAGGGCATCGCTGCGGCGGCCTGGGCTTGGCGGGCCGCACCTGGAGTGGCTGCGGCCTGGCTCAGCGTCGCCGCGCCGGGCGCCTCTTCAGGGACCGAGGGCGTGGCAGCAGGGGTCGGGGCATCCGGGCTGGCAGGGGCAACACTGGACTCACCCATCGGTAGCATCATCGGGGCCTGAGTCGTCGCCGCTCGGTCTGGCACTCGGCGCGCGGCTCTCTCTTCATAGGCCTGAACCGCCGCGGTCATTCCCAGGAACTCCGCACGTCCCTCTCTGATCTGCCTTCCGACCCTGGCTTCCAGTTGATCGCAGAACTCGGCAAGCTCCCGACACCACCAGGCAGCGGAGCCTGGCTCTGGGTCTCTGTGTTCAGACGCCATTTCCTCTGCGTCTTTTTCCTCTAACAGCAGACTTCTGGCTCCCTTTCTGTCCCGACGTCTCTGAACGCCTCCGCTCTCTTCACTTGCGAGGTCAGGACTCTGCAGGGGATCTCTGGGTAGCCACACCTCTTCGTGGGTGGTAACTTCTCCCAGCGCGGGCTGCTGTTGTTTTTCGGCGCGCTTTTCATGGTGGCAATATGGCGGCGCTTCCAATTTTTCAAGCGGACCGCCCAGGCACATGGTCACCTGTCTGAACAGGTCTAGTCCTTATCCTGTTCGTGACGCCAGATGTGAAGCCCCGAGAACGCTGTGTCGGTGCATTACCTTCAGGGACTCCACTGGCTCAGTCTGGTCACAGGTAGGAAACCTTCTTGTAGGATTGTCGTGACGCCACTCTCAGAATTGCGGTCAGTGCGGACCGCCACTGCAGGTTAAGGGATGCCTGGGGCTGATGGTGGGTGCAGTCAGTTGTAATAGCCTCCTGAGAGTGAGGGAAGCCCCAGGGCCCTGTGTAAGTGTGTAGAACCACAAGGCGCAGAATAACTCCACACAAGCAGGATGTCTTTCAGGGGTTTTACTCACAGTTGATGGCAGGGTGAGTAACCCGGGCGCAGCTGGGATGAACCAGGCTGGAACCAGGTATCCTTCAGGCTGACTGATGATGGTGACTACCGACTCGCCTTCCTTAGCCCTTGGTGGTTTGGGGTAACCCCGACTTTTAGTCCCTATGGGGGTCACCCAGGGAAGTTGCTGGTGCCTCTCTCCCCTTCGTTTGGTTGCCGTTTGCTTGTCGCCTGGACCAGATCACTCCAGCTGCTTGCCTCCTGTGAACTATGGGCCCTAACTGTGGCTACGTGGCTGCGGCTTTTGGGTGTTGTGGTGTGGGCTTTGAGGGCCCCACACCGGCAGGTTTAGCAAGGAAAGGTAGATCTATCCCCGCTCCGGGATCTGCCGCCCGTTTGGGCCTGGTACTCCCTAGCAGTCTCCTTACTTCCCACTCCGTGCTCTCTCTTTAGCTGAAGATGGATTTCGGGTAGCACTCCTAGGTGACCGTTCTCCCCCGTCGGTAGCCACTGCGCGGGCGCTGTTAGACTGCAACAGCCCCAGGGGTCTGCTCTTCTCTGAGCTCCCTGGACTCTGCACTAAACCGGCTCACTCCTCCTCCTCTCCTGTTCTTGCCTACGCCACCTAGCAACCAGGCTCTCTTACCACACCCCTTGAGTGGAGATGGAGGCTTTTGGCCCCCTCCACTATTCCAGTGGAGGTGAAGGCTTTGCCCCCTCCTGGGATCCCCAGGGGTCCTCTCAAAGGTACATGTGTGAGACCTGATCACTATGCGCCTGTGTAGTCACACCTCGGTCAGCCTTCTGGATTACCTGTATTGTACTGTCCCCAGCATGGGTGCAGTACTCAGTGGTGCCTGACCAGGTCAGGGGCGCCACACAGCGACCTGGGAGTCAGATGCATCACATCTTCCCCATTTTGTTACCATTTCATTTGATGGCTGTTTCCATCCATTTAAGCATTTTTCCTGTCCCCCCAGCCCTCCTGTGGGGGTATTCTAGAAAAATGCTTGCGTTTCAAATTTACTTCCGTTATGCTCGTTACTCGAAATGAGCCTGTCCAAACGTGCAACCTGCTCGATTCGAGTATCAACCACTCGATCATTTTAGTCCTCTCTCAATACTACTAATGTCTATTATGTTTCAAATGTAAGGAGCCTTTTTTGTTTGGGGAAAGCTTCAATTAGTGAACTTAAATTATATACAAAAGTGGCTTGTGAATAACAAACACACCCTCTCTCACTGATACTGATTTTAGATATTTTTACTTCTATGAAAAATATTGTGCTGCCTTGCAGTTGCTTTCTAGTGCATGCTAAGTGATGAAAAAAATTGTGTAATTGTAATTCAAATGAAGCAGGACAAATTCCAACTACTCCATATCGCTGATTAATCACATTGAGTGCTGCTGCCGCTGCTAAAATCTCTATTATCTCTCTCTCCCCTGATCAATTGAATCTCTGTATTATTCACAGACTACAACATTCATCTTCTTCACTCCTGCAGTTGCACAACATATTACTTTCTGGAGTAAATGCCCAAAGGCTTTCTTTTTATCCTTATTGCTGAACTGTGAGCTCTGACATACCCCTCACTATTGTAAATCACCCTCAAATGGCTGTTGCATTCCCTGCCTGGGTTATTATACAGTCTATGACTATCCCTGCTGATTAACCACCACATACATGTGATGTGATAGCTATAAAGCATTACGGGGAAGTCTGTGTGATCCCGCTTGAGGTCATGTCAGTTTTCTGTGCCTGATTCAGTCTTAAAAAGTCAAAAAGCATTTTCTTAGATTTGTTAGATTTGAATCATAAATTGTTCACATTTGTTGTGACCTTCAAATTTTATGCACTTCATCAGGGATTTAAATTGCACAGAATTGATTAGCTCATCTCTGACAGACTGACCTAATTTTGCTCACTCATCTGGTTCTAAAATTGGAGAATTCAAATGATCCCGTAGTTTGTGTGTGCCTGACAGGCGCTTCACTTTTATTTTCATTTCTCCCTCCTCACCAGATTTTCAGAAAATCCCCTCTCTCCAGGTAGTCTCCTGGCTCTAGCTGCTGTGTGAAACCTGATACTACAGTTGGTCTTCAGAGCTTCAGGAGGGCAGATATACCTGTGCTGGCTTCTCAGGCTCATTGTTCCCGAACACATCACACTTTATAAGGTTGGTATTTTCTGGTTTTAGTTATTCCCAATTGTTTATTTAGCTTGTTTTATGAATGAAATTATGTTTTTTGCCAAATTTTTCTCTTATTAATAACCGTTATGTGTTATAACTGGGGGCTATTTGGTGGGAGTTTTGAAATGCGTGTATTTCAGAATTATTACTTTTATGTTGAGTAAATGGGTTTGTTTTGCACTTGATAATGTGTAGTCTCTTTTATTGCATCCCTATGAAGGTCTCTGATCACTTTTAGTTTACTGAAATTGCAAAAATTAGATATTATAGGTATTTTTCTAGCCTGCGCCTGACAAGCACATTATTCCCAAACTCGTTATTACCAATATTGTCCCTACCAGGGAACCTGTCAGGTGCGATATGCACCCAGAACCATGAACAGTTCTGGGTGCATACTGCTAATCCCTGCCTAACTGTCCATGTATACACTAGCATAGATAAAGAGATCTTTAGAAAAAGTATTTATAAATATCTTTTACCTTATGCTGAGTGCAGGGACCAGTCCCAAGGGTGTTATATCTCCTGACTAACCATCCAGGGGTGTATAACATACTATTCAATGTAGCGTCATCAGCCGTGATACGCGTACCCGTGACTACGCTTCTGAATGTCCGGCACTTACAGTCATGCGCAATAGACCTCTCCGAAGCCGGGATCCATACACCCGGCTTCATGCTGCGCATTACCGGAAGTGCCCAGCATTCAGAAGCGCGATCACAGCGAACACAGGTATGAGCATCACCGCTGGTGATGCTGCATTGAATAGCATATTAGTACACCATTATGGGCGTGCTAACATGCTAATAGGTCGGACTAGTCGGGGAAGATAACACCCTTGGAACTAGTTCACGCACTCATTAATATAAGATAAAAGATCTTTAGAAATACTTTTTCTAAAGATCTCTTTATCTATGCTAGTGTATACAGGGACAGTTAGGTAGGGATTAGCAATATACACCCAGAACTGTTCGTGTTTCTGGGTGCATATTGCACCTGACAGGTTCCCTTTAAAAACAAGAATTAGACTATAAGTATTTCTTAACTATGAGATACTAGATCTGTTAAATCCATCAAATGATCTGTAAGATAATTTGAACAGTATACAAATACAATTAAAGAAAATATAATTTTAGGTTGGTCCCATCTACCTTATTGACAGTATTGATTAATGCTCCCAATCCAGAGATATCACAATAGCAATATACCAGTGCAATGGTCATGCCATCCTTCTCTTCCACACGTCATGGAAATCGGGGGGTTCTTGTCTTCAAACATAAGAGTGAATATTAGTCCCATCTTCCTAATTTCCCACTATGAGTTGTCTATAATTGTAATAATATATACAGACTAATAAAGATATGATATAGATAATTTGATATAATAGATCTTTGGTATTTGTTTTGATTTGTGGTATTTCTTTATATTATGTAGGAGAATCTGTAGATGGCACTAGAGTTCATCTACTTCCTCTCTGAAGAGACAATTTGTATATTTTACAATGAATATGTCCTCATGACCATGTGGACAGTTGGGGGATATCAGACCTATGTCCAATGAGAGATACAAGTCGATAATTAGAGATTTAAAAAGACGTGAAGTGGCTAATTGAATAAACTACATAGACCTGTGATAAGCAGTGCCATCAAATGTATTTCTCTTTGCCTATTGTGAAATTACAACTTCAAGCATTGAGAATATCAGTGCATGCCTGGAACTGTAGTTTCGTGACAGCTGGAGAGTTATAGGTTGCAGATCTTTTACATGAAGGAAGCATAAAAAAGTCCAGATAGAAGCTTGTCATCACGGCAGACCCTGTCTGGGGGATATTTTTCTACAATATTTTTAAGTAAAATAGCTGCTTGATAACTTTAGGTCATAAGACTTATTTCTATATAGAGTCAGAATTAATTGTATTTTACAAAACATATGTAATACTATGTAAATGTAACCAATGTACAGGCTGTGTGTACACAATCAAGTGTAGGTGGAGACGGAAGTGTTAAAGGAAGAGGACATGTTGCTAATGATGGCCTTTTCTCTGACTAATTGGTGATCTTGTATTTACACAAATCAGCCAATCAAAACAGAGCACAGCTACACTGTATCATTTTTGGATGTGTGTTTCAGACTACCTTAGACACCCATCAGACAATGCAGTTAAGTCCCATCTCAGTCCCAAATCAATATCTCTCATATATGTGAAGACTCATATTGAAGTTACTTGGGATTAGCAGTGAAAATAATTTTGAGGACACATATACCTGTGCAGAACATCCATGTTCACCTTTAAATGTTATTCTCAAGCTCTTAAAGTTGTAAAATTACAAATGGTTTGTAAAAACAGGGCTTTGAGGTCTCTAATTTTGCCTATAGTTCACCACCCATTGTTTTGGTAAATTTTTCAGTGGCAGTTTTAATATGGAGTTGAATGCACATGCTGATTACTGACTATTGTTGTACTTTGTAAACTCTGCTACTGGACTCTTCCAAAATATATACATTCTTACCAGACCACTCTGTGTCTTACAAGGCTTTATCATTAGGTGAACTATTGGCACTTGTATTTGTCACCCTCCCTGCATCCACACTGTTTTACTCTTTTCTTAACATAATGTTGTCATAATAAAAATTATCAATATATGTCATGAAATATGTCAAGAGTAGTGATGGGCGGACCTGGACTGTAAAGCCTGCTTTACACCTTTCAATTCTGCATACAATATCGTATGCAATGTGACACGCCCCCATCGTATGTGCGACAATTTGTTGACCGTGTCGCACAAACGATTAATTGCTGTCACACGTACTTACCCTTTCATACGACCTCGATGTGGGCTGCGATCATCCCCTTTCTTGAGTTGGAGGGACGTTCGGCGTCACAGCGACGTCACGCGGCAGCCGGCCAAGAGAAGCGGAGGGGCGGAGATGAGTGGGACATAAACATCCCGCCCACCTACTTCCTTACGCATTGCCGGCGGGAGCCGCGGGACGCAGGTAAGATCTGTTCATCGTTCCCAGGGTGTCACACATTGCGATGTGTGGTACCTTGGGAACATTGAACAACCCGATGTGCAATTTTATGGAAATGAACGACGTGTATGCGATGAACGGTTTTACGTTCAATCACAATAGCTGTCACACGCTACAACAACACTAACGATGCCGGATGTGTGTCACTTACGACCTGACCCCGCCGATACATCGTTAGATTTATTGTAGCGTGTAAAGCCCGCTTTAAACTTCTGATCCGCACGAGTTCAAAATAAACTCAGCACCGACCCCTGGCCCGGAGTTCTCAGGTAACTCTGCGTAATGATCTGGATACAGCCACCTGGGTAATAAAAAAAAATAAAATAAAAAAAAAAGAAAGAAAGAAAATAATAAAGCAAGCACTTCATACTTACCAGTCCGCATGGCTGTAAACTGCTTCTACGGATGCTCAGTCTACTTCCGGGGCCGCTCATTGTCTTCATACATATGCACTGATTCCCCTGTCCACCAGCCACCAGCAGTCCCTACGTCTCTGATTGGTTGCAGTCAGATAGTGCCCGCACCCCATGTGACAGCGTCTCACTGCTTTCAATCCCTGTGTCTATATTGGTGTAAAAATAAATAAATAAATAATTGGTGTAGGGTCCTCCCATATTATGATACCCAGCCATGCCATAACAATTTGCTACAGACTGCAGTTCCCAGCTGTGCCCGTTATCTTGGCCGTGTATCAAAATAAGAACAACCGCATGTGACTTTTTTACAAATAAAATATTTAAATAAATAGATTAAGAAAACGGCATGCAGTCCCAGCCAATTGTAATACTCACCCATGGTAAAGCTAACAGCTGGAAGATGGTATTCTCAGGCTGGGGAGGCCCATGGTTATTGGGTCCCTCCAGCTTAAAAATAGTACCACGCAGCTGCCCAGGTGTTACGGTTGCTGTGGCACTGGAGTCTATGTCCAGAATTTTTGCTACTGCACATGTGCGAGCACTGGAGACTATGTCCAGATTTCTTGCTACTGCACACGTGCAAGCGCTGGAAACTAAGTCCTATCTTGGAGCCATTGCACATGTGCGGGTGACATCATCGCTGACACGAGGTCACATGTGTCTGACACCTTCTATGCTGATTGGCCGCTGGTCATGTGCTTGTGTCATGTGGTCACATGTCTCTGACACCTTCTATGCCGATTGGTCGCTGGTCATGTGCTTGTGACGCTTTGCTCGGTGATAGGCCAGCGTGACGTCATTCCTGTCGTTCTGGCAGCGGATTGGCTCTGGTGTCCTCCATCTTGGATGAGGCACAGAGTCTATATAAGACCTTGACGCACGCCGCACGGCGCTCAGTCCTCTTGGTTCATGCATGAGAGTAGACGCTCTGTGCACGTTCCTCTAGGCATCTCTCTGTCTATGCTAGGTGAGCGCTACCGGCAGGGTAGCTTTCTTATACCTTACAGCTTCGGCTGCAGTCCGTATCCTTACCTCTTAGGGGAGCGGACATAGGCAGGTGCCTGAGGCACGTGGTCCAGCTGGGCCTTGTGATTCTACTCGTAGGTGGACGTTGCCGCTAGGGTAACGTTCCTTATACTGCGTCTGGCAGTTGTTCATATCCTCGCACACTAGGGGAGCAAACAGAGGTTGGAGCTTTGTGCGGCTTATGCTGCTGTCCATCTCTTTTCCACCACTAGAAGAGCGGACCTAGGCAGGTGCCATATCTAGTGGTTCGTGTCCTCGCACACTAGTGGAGCGAACGCAGGTAGGAGCTTTGTGCGACTTACGCTGCTGTTTGTCTCTTTTGCACCACTAGAAGAGCGGACCTTGGCAGGTGCCATATCTAGTGGTTCGTGTCCTCGCACACTAGTGGAGCGAACGCAGGTAGGAGCTTTGTTCGGCTTACGCTGCTGTCCGTCTCCTGGCACCACTAGAGGAACGGACCTAGGTAGGTGCCATTTCACACTCACTGCCTTTGTCTCTGTGATTATTAACAAAGACCATTCCACACACCCTCCAAATAAGGGAGGAATTGCCTTATTTACTAATTATATTCCTCTGTGAGTTTAACAGAGGTATTGCACTCTGCCATAGTCTGCAGCAGAGTCTTTGCACGGTGGACCCTGACTGTCTGATACTCCTTTAGGTTTTATTATCAGACAGCCCCCTGTAACACCAAGATTCTCACATCCATTAATTGCGGCAATTCCGGAACTTTACTCGGCTAATCCTAATTGCTCTGGTGCAGTTAAAATCAGGGTAATAAAGGGTTAATGAAAGCTCCCAGCTGCCACTAAGCCCTAGATTAGTAATGGGAGGCGTCTATGAGACACCCCATTACTAATCTGTAAGTGAAAAAAACCCACAAAAAGCGAAAAAAATCCTTTATTTGAAATAAAATACAAAAAAACACCCTCTTTCACCCCTTTATTAACACCAAAAACACCCAGGTCTGATGTAATCCATACGAGGTCCCACGAAGATTCCAGCTCCACTACATGTGGAGTGACTGCGAGTGGGCATAGAATATGACTGCCAGCTGTGAGCTTCAGGCAGGAGACTAAGCAGTGACATCACTCAGGTTATTTGCGATCACAGCTGGTGGTTCTCACAGTCCTCCACCTGGGATTGCAGGTAACCTGACCTCAGGTGACCTCATTGAACTGAGTGACCTCACCTCATGATGCTGTGAACCTCAACTTCAAGTATCATAGAAAACTGAAATCTTGATCATTTAACCATTGTGATCCTGTAATAAATAGTGATTGTTACATCTCAACGGTAGAAGGACAATTTTTAATCAAAATAATCACAAGGATTTATGGATTTAATGGACAGCACAGGAAGTCGGCTGAGTTATGCTCAAACAGTTAGCTGTGCTTTGGACTTGTACTGGCAATAATGCATTAGAATTCAAATGAATTTACAGGAAAAAATTGTTTTCATTATTATTGGGAATAAAAACTGCTTTCATAAAAGTGAATAATAAAACATAAAAACTGAATATATATTGTGCATTCTATTAATCACTTTGACCTATATATATTAAAAACATTTTAATAAATTAAAAACTTCAATTAAAAACTACAAAAAATAATGTTCAGCATCCTTTTTTTGTATGTTTTTTAACCCATTTTGCCCCAAAAAAGAAAATTAAATGCAAAATGCAAGAATGTCCAAAACAACATAAAAAATAAGTTTTAATTTTCTGAATGAAGAGAGGCAATGAAAGAAAAAATTGCTTTGTCTTTCCTTAAGGGACCAGTTATAATTTTCTCAAACAGATGAATCCGTAACACTACATTCAGCAAAATAGAAATCATTTGGAATTTTTTTGTGACTTGAATGTTGCAAAAGTACAGGTTTCAACATGACAACATTCTTTAAAATCATGTTGTGAGTGTGTGCAATGTGAAAACTGGCCAAAGTTGTCATATATCCTAGCCTGGAGAGGTTGTTTTTTTTTTAAGTTGCCCAAAATCTACAAATTTAAAACAATAATAAAATAATTCACCTTGGTAATCACCTACAGCTCCAGTAGCCACCACTTTGGTGCAGTTCACAAAGTCTGGTATGATGTACGGATCATGTACACATGAGCAGTAACAGCTAATTACAAGCTTCAACTATCAGGACCTGTCTATGCTACCATTACCCTTTAGATCAGTGATTGGCTGCAATGTACAGTACAAAAAGACCATCAGGACAACTGAACCCTTGGTGCTCAAGTGGCTGTTGAATTACCAGGAAATTATGTACAGTCATGGCCAAAGGTTTTGAGAATGACACCAAAATTATATTTTCACATGATCTGTTGCCCTCTTGATTTTTAATTGTGTTTGTCTGATGTTTACATCACATACAGAAATATAATTGCAATCATATTATGAGTACCAAAAGGTTATATTGACAGTTAGAATGAGTTAATGCAGCAAGTCAATATTTGCAGTGTTGACCCTTCTTCTTCAGGACCTCTGCAATTCTCCCTGGCATGCTCTCAATCAACTTCTGGATCAAATCCTGACTGATAGCTGTCCATTCTTGCATAAGCAATGCTTGCATTTTGCCAGAATATGTTGGTTTTTGTTTGTCCACCCGTCTCTTGATGATTGCCCACAAGTTCTCAATGGGATTAAGATCTGGGAAGTTTCCAGGCCATGGACCCAAAATCTCTATGTTTTGTTCCATGAGCCATTTAGTGATCACCTTTGCTTTATGGCAAGGTGCTCCATCATGCTGGAAAAGGCATTGTTGGGCGCCAAACTGCTCTTGGACAGTTGGGAGAAGTTGCTCTTGGAGGACATTCTGGTACCATTCTTTATTCATGGCTGTGTTTTTAGACAAGACTGTGAGTGAGCCGATTCCCTTGGCTGAGAAGCAACCCCACACATGAATAGTTTCAGGATGCTTAACAGTTGGCATGAGACAAGACTGGTGGTAGTGCTCACCTCTTCTTCTCCTAATAAGCTGTTTTCCAGATGCCCCAAACAATCGAAAAGGGGATTTATCTGAGAAAATGACTTTACCCCAGTCCTCAGCAGTCCACTCCCTGTACCTTTTGCAGAATATTAGTCGGTCCCTGATGTTTTTTCTGGAGAGAAGTGGCTTCTTTGCTGCCCTCCTTGAAACCAGGCTTTGCTCAAGCAGTCTCCGCCTCACAGTGCGTGCAGAAGCACTCACACCAGCCTGCTGCCATTGCTGAGCTAGCTCGGCACTGCTGGTAGTCCGATCCTGCAGCTGAAACAGTTTTAAGATACGGTCCTGGTGTTTGCTGGTCCTTCTTGGGCGCCCTGGAGCCTTTTTGGAAATAATGGAAACTCTCTCCTTGAAATTCTTGATGATGCGATAGATTGTTGACTGACTCTTTGTAGCTGCGATACTCTTCCCTGTTAGGTCATTTTTGTGCAGAGCAATGATGGCTGCACGTGTTTCTTTAGAGATAACCATGGTTAACTGAAGAGAAACAATGATACCAAGCACCAGCCTCCTTTTTAAAGTGTCCAGTGTTGTCATTCTTACTTAATCATGACTGATTGATCGCCAGCCCTGTCCTCATCAACACCCACACCTGTGTTAATGGAGCAATCACTAAAACAATGTTAGCTGCTCCTTTAAAGGCAGGAATGCAATGATGTTGAAATGTGTTTTGGGGGTTAAAGTTCATTTTCTTAGCCAATATTGACTTTGCAAGTAATTGCTGTTAAGCTGATCACTCTTTATGACATTCTGGAGTATATGCAAATTGCCATTAGAAAAACTTAAGCAGTAGACTTTGTAAAAATTAATATTTGTAGTATTCTCAAAACTTTTGGCCATGACTGTAATGCATTCCAGACTTTGTAAACTCTTTTAACTATATAAGACGGCAAGAGTTGAGTGAATCATCAAAAAATTCTAATTCCGATTCACTCAGTTCATAAGGGAAAGTTGATTCCCATCAAATAAATTTGATGTAAACTGAATTGACTGGGAAATGGTTAAAAAAAGCCTTATACATACCTCTCCTCAGCCCTCCTTGTACCTGTCAGAACACCCCTTTCATTTTGGCTCTTCTGTCTTCAGTCTTTTATATCGCTTCTGGAAGGGAGTTCCATTCACTAAGCTCCACTCATGGGACTCAATGCAAATCATTGACATGCATCATGCCATATGTGGTCACATAACTGTGAAGGGCCTTGTGAACTCAAGGAAGATAGAAAAAATGATTGCAAGATTGGCGGTGGCAGAAGGACAGGTATGGGGAGGTCCAAAGAGAAGTAAGTATAAGATGTCCCATCCTAGTCCAGTGCAATCTATCAAATTGGTGAATCAGAAATGTTTTTCTCACATTGCACTCGTCCAATCATACGCTCATTTGAGCGTAGCCTTAGGCGGGCTTTGCACGTTGCGACATCGCAAGCCGATGCTGCAATGTCGCACGCGATAGTCCCCGCCCCTGTCGCAGGTACGATATCTTGTGATAGCTGGCGTAGCGATAATTATTGCTATGCCAGCTTCACATGCACTCACGTGCCCTGCGACCGTCGCTCTGGCCGGCGACCCGCCTCCTTCCTAAGGGGGCGGGTCGTGCGGCGTCACAGCAACATCACACGGCAGGCGGCCAATGGCGGCGGAGGGGCGGAGATGAGCAGGATGTAAACATCCCACCCACCTCCTTCCTTCCGTATAGCCGCTGGTGGCAGGTAAGAAGATGTTCCTCGTTCCTGCGGCTTCATACACAGCGATGTGTGCTGCCGCAGGAACGAGGAACTACATCGTACCTGTCGCTGCACCGGCATAATGGAAATGTAGGAGCCTGCACCAATGATACGATAATGACGCTTTTGCGCTTGTTCATCGTATCATCTAGGATTTACACACTACGACATCGCAAGTGACGCCGGATGTGCGTCTCTTTCGATTTGACCCCACCAACATCGCACCTGCCATGTCGTAGTGTGCAAAGCCGCCCTTACTCTGACCATGATTTGAACATCTCAGTAAACAGCTACTTTTTAAGGGGTTAAAATTGCAACTCTCCAGTCAGCACATAGTGACAAACTGTAAGAAGTATGCTATAAATATATGTTATATAGAAAAGAAACCTCAGTATCTACAAGCACAAAGCCTATGAAAGTTAAACACTTGATCAGAACATTTTTCTTTCTTGTTTTGTAAATACGCATATATGTGTTATAGAGCAATACTATGGACCATAAGAAATGGAATTGTAGCCTTGAAAGCTGGTGTAATCACAGGCGTTGTTGCTTTGCCTCTCCCTATGACCCACAGCACCTCTCAGACATGTTCTCAGCGATGCTGTCATATTTCTGGTTGTTTTTTTTCCCTCTATGAGATGCCAGCATAGCTTTTACATTGATAAGTTATCTCACCGAGTGCACATTGCATGCAGAGAAAATGGAAATATGTAAGAAGTGAGTCAGCAACGGGACATCAAACAAGAAGTAGCATGTCGTCTGATCTAATTGTGGTAACACCTAAATTTGGAACAGGGCAGGATGCACATTTCAGAAATGATCAGTCTTGTTATTAATTTCTGACTTTTGACTTCTGACATGGCAATGAGTTATTTCTCCAGATTACATCAGTAGGGGCTGTTGGCTCTGACAACCCTTCCTGCCCAATGCAATATGCAGAGTCGTGGAGTTACTGCAGTGATCGCCTACGCTCCAGTACACATGACAGCAGCGTTTTGGGGTTATCTATGAAGGCAGAATCATTTGCTTTGTGCTGATATTAATGGG
Organism: Anomaloglossus baeobatrachus; assembly: GCF_048569485.1. Classification (NCBI taxonomy): domain Eukaryota; kingdom Metazoa; phylum Chordata; class Amphibia; order Anura; family Aromobatidae; genus Anomaloglossus; species Anomaloglossus baeobatrachus. Next base: position 164,997,413 of record NC_134353.1, read on the forward strand.
GTGAGTCAGGCTTGATATTCTCTCACTAGAAATCAAGCTTTTAGGGGTTTTCCAGTGTTGGAAAATCCCTGTCCCCAGGCTCTTGGAAAGGAGTTTCTGGAACTGGGAAACTCCTCTAAGCTCTTGATTAAAGATCAAGATCAAGTACAGTGGTGGCTTGCAATTACTTTAGACTATGTACAACTTATATACTTATGCTACATATACCAATCTACTTGTATTGTGAAATTATCATTAAACCACTGTAGTATTGTTTATTTGTTATTTCTTATTTTTCTTCTTTTTCGTAAGGTAGCATTTAGATCTCCAGGGATCCAAAGATCCTGGAAATTGTATACATACATATTTACATTGTATTGCTACTACACAAATAAATAATATGCATATATTTCAAATAAACAGATTCTATTATATTTCACATTTACTACTAGTACAATAGTACTACTATATGATACAATAATATGTACAGTATATTGTTTATGTGCACACTATTATTATTATTATTTACTTATTTATACAACACCATTGCTTCCATGGTGCTGTATATGAGAAAGGATTACATGGAAAATATAGATACACTGGGTAAAATATCTATTGAACACATCACCATTTTTCTAAGTATATTTCTAAAGGTATGACTTTCTCACCTGATGTTGGTAACAACTCATCAAATCTGCACAGGTAAAGAAATCAAACCATAGATGTCCATATATCAAGTTATTTATAATAATGAGAAATAACTCAAGGGAAAAGTTTTAAACACACTTACTGAAATTAATTTAATATTTCGTATAAAAGTCTTTGTTGATGATGACAGCTTTAAGACACCTCCTGTATTGAGAAACCAGTCACATGCATTGCTCAGGTGTGATTTTGGGCCATTCTTCCTCACAAACACTTTTTTGAAATGCTGAAGGTGTCTGACTCCTTCTTTGAACTCTGAGCGCTAGTTCCTTCCATACACTTTCTATTGAATTCAGGTCATGAGTGAGGCTGGGCCATTCTAGCAGCTTTATTTTCTTTCTCTGAAACCAATTGAGATGTGTGTTTGGGATCATTATCTTGTTGAAATGTATACCCTCCTTTCATCTTCATCATCCTGATAGATGGCAGATTTTTATCAAGAATGTCTCGATACATTTGTCCATTCATCCTACCTTCAATGATACGATGTTTGCCAGTGCTAAATGTTGAAAAACGGGCCCACACCATGATGCCTCCACATCAAAACTTTACTGCTGGTATGATATTTTGGGGGTGATATGCAGTGCTTTTTGGCCTCCAAACATGGTGTGTATTATAGCATCCAAAGAATTTCATTTTGGTCTTATCTGACCAGGATATATTCTTCCAGTATTTCATAGGCTTGTCTAAATGTTGATGAGCAAAGTTTTAATGCACTTGATCGTGCTTTTTAGTCAGCAATGGAGTCTTGCATAGTGAGTGTGCATATAGGCCATGGAGGTTGAGTGCATTACTTATTATTTTGTTTGAATCAATTGTGCCTACAGATTCCATGTCTTTCTATTGCTCTACACAGGTGGTCTTGGACAACTCTTCTGATAATTATTTTCACTCCTACAGTCTGAAATCTTGCTGAAAGCACCTAGGCATGTCCAGTTTATGGAGAAATTACTTTTTCTGGATTATGACCCCAACAGGGCTCACTGGAACTTTCAGTAGTTTCCATTTTTTTCTCTAGCTAATACCATCAGTATGATGTGCAACACTAAGGTTGTGAAGGTCTTGAGACAGATCACTGGTTTTAACCATCTTGAGATATTTTTTGTTTGGCACCTTGTTAATGAGACACCTTTTTATTGGCCATCAGTTGAACTAGCTATTATTTTTCACTAAGTGGCAGGATGGCTTTCTAATTACTGATAGATTTTTTTCTTGTGTCATTTCTCATTACTACAGTACACATAATTTATGGACATCTATGATTTCATTTATTTGCTTATGTGGATTAGATGGGTTGTAACTGACATCTGGTGACCAATTCATGTCAATAGCACCCTTAGGGGTACTTTGCACGTTGCGACATCGCTACTGCGATATCATTGGGGTCAAATCAAAAGTGACGCACATCCGGCGCCGGTAACGACGTTGCAACGTCTAAAGCCTAGATGCGCCGATAAACGATCACTAAAGCGTCGAAAATCGGTGATCTGTGTAGCGTCGGTCAGTTTCATAATGTCGCACCAATAGGAGATACGATGTTGTTCCTCGTCCTGCGGCAGCACACATCGCTGTGTGTGAAGCCGAAGGAGCAAGGAACATCTTCTTACCTGCCTCCACCGGCTATGCGGAAGGAAGGAGGTGGGTGGGATATTTACGTCCCGCTCATCTCCGCCCTTCCGCTTCTATTGGCCGCCTGCTGTGTGACGTCGCTGTGACGCTGCACGGCCCGCCCCCTTAGGAAGGAGGCGGGTCGCCAGCCAGAGCGACGTCGCAGGGCAGGTAAGTGCGTATGAAGCTGCCATAGCGATAATGTTCGCTAAGGCAGCTATCACAAGATATCGCATGAGCGACGGGGGCGGGTACTATCGCGCTCGGCATCGCTAGCCAATGCTAGCGATGTCACAATGTGCAAAGTACCCCTTAGAAATATATTTAATTAGAAAATTGGCGGTTTGTTTAATACTTATTTCACCTGCTATATAAATGACATTACACAAAGTAACAATAACAGAATGGTACTGAGGGGAGAGGGCCCTGCCCTTGTGGGCTTATGACATGCTCACCAGAACCGGTTTGAGGGGGACACTTGGAACCGGGCCGCAGTTCTGTTCGGGAGGTCACAGCGGCAGGGCCCGACTCCGTGACCCTGGCGGTGTGGTAAAATTAAATTAAAGTGGGGAATGATGAATCATGACGCCACCTGGGGTATTCGGCCAGATACGGCCGACGCTGCTAGATGGGACCGCTGGGGCAGATGGTAACGCAGCAAGATGGTACAGTTCCCTACAGGAGGAGCTGGGACCACAGGGCAACGGTAAGCAGTTGTTAGCCAGTGAAATGGTGGACATCGTAGGGCTGGCGGCGCAGGCAATGAGTCCAGGTGATGGGATCCAGCCAATCTCCAGCTAATTCGGAGGCACAAGACCAGTGTCCCTTTCTGTGTCCCTTTCCTGGTCATCTTCCTACGCCGGCTTCGCCCTCCTGCCCCACGTTTCACACACACACAGTGCCGAGTGCCGTTGTCCGCGGTCCTGTTTAGGAAGCTCTTCTGCCTAATCCCCTGGCCCCCTGTGGTCACCTTTTCAGCGGATTTGCATGTGGTTGTGGCTTCGGCACATAAAGTTACCTCAGCCTCCAGTTTTGCTAGCTAAGCCTGATTGTTCTCCACTATTCTAGGGTCCGGTCCCCTTTTGCGGCCTAGTCCCTCCACACCGGTGCGTCGGCTGTGGATGCAAGTCCACGGGTGGATCTCTCACTTCCTGTGATTCTAGAACCCCTTCTTTGGGGAAAGAAAGGCGTATACGATGTTAGTGGTGTTCTAGTAAGAGAGGGGTCAGACTGGAAATATCCGGTATGTCGGTTGGAAGTGGGATGGAGGCAGGAGAACAGGGCACGACATCCAACACTAGCCATGATCTCAAGGTATGGGACAGGGGCAAATCTTTTCTGAAAATAGATGGGCATGCAGAGTTCTGGCCACTATGGCGGAATCTGGACCTGTCAGAAATCCAGAAACTTGAAGGATTTAGAGGGTAGTAAGATAGAGGGATATATTTGGTATCAGAGATTCTGCTGAATAATGTTCTTAAGAGCTTTGAGCAACTACAGACTGAGTTTCACCTCCCACATGTATTTTTCTACCAATATTTACAGCTGCAACATGCATTGGAGGAGGGTGGGCCCTGTAAACTGTAAATGTGACACATAATTCTACATTGAGCGCTTTGGTCATGTCTGAATCCTCTAGAGGTCTTATATCAGAACTATATAGGAGACTACTGCCTGCCCATTTGGATAGATACCCGTTAATGGTCAAAAATAAATGGGAGCGGGACTTAGGACCCTTAACTGATGACCAATGATCAGATATATTGGAACAGATTCCTAAAATGGCAGTCTCAGAATGTCAAAAGCTTTCTCAGCTTTTTCTCATCTTTAGGGTGTACAAGACACCTGGCCTTATGTTTAAGATAGGACTTAGACCAAAAACACAATGTGTCATATGTGGACAGGATGACGCCCATTTAATGCATGTCATGTGGGAATGTGGTCATATAGGTGAATTTTGGAAGCAAGCTTTGGAACTAATAGAACAGGTGTACCACATTAAAATACAGCCCTCGCCCCGTATCTGCCTGATGAATTTGTGGGAGGAAGGGGTGGACCCAGATTCTCCAACGGCCCTGGGTATAACACGTATTCTTTACCAAACAAGGAAATTGTTGGCATACCATTGGCTGGATCCCTCGCCCCCAACCTTAATGGAGCTTAAAAATAAGATGAATCACATTGTTAGACTGGAAAGAGGAGTCTATTTAAAGAGAAAAGCGCTGAGTATATTTTACAAAATATGGCAGCCGTGGATGGAGGCACCAGGCCCTCCCTCTGCTGCCCTGGTCCAAGACGCTATGCTGGATCGTCTGTTATTATGTCTACAGTGAAGGGAAATATCTTGTAAAAAGAACCTGGTAGCTCTGTAGGATGATGCAAAACTTTGAAGAATTATGTGAGGAGCGGCAGGAGGGGACAGGTCTGATGTATAGATGGGAAGGAGTGGGGTGGATGGGAGCGGAGATAAGTTGCAAAGCGACGCGACTGGTAAATAATCTTCCTGCTGGACATATGTACTGTTGTAAATGTTAATTTTGACTCTGTAATTTTGTTGTCTCACAAAGTTAGGTTTTTTAATTGCTCTGTTTATGAAAATAAGAATATGTCACAAATTTATACAGAGAAGGAATTGTGTGGCTGACCTATATTATGCCATTAAGTGAGTTTTGGTGTTGACATATATGCAAAATAATGTATTCTCTATGTACTGATTGTATTGTGTTTAATAAAAATGATCTGATTCAAAAGAACCCCTTCTTCCTTTGTTCTTCCTTGTCCTAGGATGAGCTCCTCTGAATCCAGTCCTCAGGACCTCTCCCCTCCACGTCCTACTTCATTCTGCACTCTGTTCTAAGTGTCTACTCACTAATTAACTTCACCTCCAGACTGTGCTCTCCCTAATGAGCAATCCCACCCTAACCATGGCCTGAAGTGGTGTAGCTATACTAAGGGGGGCTTTACACGTTGCGACATCGCTTCCGAAATATCGTCGGGGTTACATCGTTAGTGACGCACATCCGGCGCCGGTAGCGACATCGCAAAGTGTAAATCCTAGGTGCGACGATAAATGATCGCAAAAGCGTCGAAAATCGGTGATCTGTGTAGCATCGTTCATTTTCATAATGTCGGGTGGACCGCAGGTACGATGTTGTTTGTCGTTCCTGCAGCTCCACACATCGCTGTGTGTAAACCCGCAGGAGCAACAAACATCACCTTACCTGCGTCCCGACGGCAATGCGGAAGGGAGAAGGTGGGCAGGATTTTATGTCCCGCTCATTTCCACCCCTCCGCTTCTATTGGCCGGCCGATTAGTGACGTCGCAATGATGTCGCTGTGACGCCGAACGCACCTCCCCCTTGAAGGAGGGATAGTTCGGCAGTTACAGCGACGTCGCCGACCAGGTATGTGTATTTGATGCTGCCGTAGCGATAATGTTCGCTACGGCAGCAATTACCACATATCGCATGTGCGACGGGGGCGGGTGCTATCGCGCTGGACATCGCTAGCAATTGCTAGCAATGTCGCAACGTGTAAAGCCCGCCTAAGAGTGTGTGTGTACTGTGGTCTGTGTGCTCCTCCTTACCATGGAATGGGATATCACACCTCTGGCTGAGGTGCAGTACCTCTGCAGCAACTGGACCCTCAGGGGCACCACACTTACAGTATATAAGATAATTTGGAGGGAGACAGTAGGATGGGGGTGTTTGTGGTAGCTCTGATGATTATTGCAGGCTGCGAGCTTTCTTGAACAAATGGGTTTTCAAGTTCTTTCTAAAGGTTCCGAATGTGGCAGATAATTGGACATGAGGGCACAGAATTCCAGAGGATGGATGGAGGATATTCAGGAGAGGTTTGGGGAATTATTGGGTGAGGAAAGTATAAATATGGGTAGAGAAGTAGGTCTTGGGAGGACCAGAAATAATGTGTTTAAAGATATCAGGAGATTATTTCAAAGATATATGGAGGAGACAGATTAAGAATGACTTTTTAGGTCAGTGTTAGTAGTTTGAACTTGATACCTTGGGGAATTCAGAGCCAATTAAGGGATTTGTAGAAGGGAGAAGCAGAGGAGTAGTGAGGAGAGAGATGGTTTGTCAGACAGCAGAGTTCAGGACGAACTGGAGAGGTGCGTGAGTGTTAGCAGAGAGGTCACAAAGGAGGATTTTTCAGTAGATGAAGTGTGTGATAATGAGGGCATTAGTATTTTAAAAGATTCAGGGTTGAAGAAAGGATGGATTCTGGAAATATTTTTGAGTTGGAGGCGTTGTGCCATTTGTAATCTGAGTAGGGGCCTCCAGGACTCCTTATTGTTGGCCAAAGAAGTCCCACTCTTTCTAAATGTTAATGTTTTCTGAGGCCTTACTCTACAGCATATATTAGAGCTCCTCCTTATAATTTTTGGCAGCTCTTGCACATAGTGCATACGCTTTACTGGACTAGGAGTCCCATTTTTCCCACATGGTGAAAAAATGTTTTCTGAGGCCATCCTCTATGTGGATTGCAGGGTGTATTGCAATCTGTCCTTTCAATTTTTGATTGGCCTTATGCTTAGTGCATAGAATTTACCAGTCTAGGATTTTCACTTTTTACAAATGGGAAAAAAAAATCAGAAATCTCATGCACATGATTCCTTTTTTTTCTGACTGAAATTGAAAATTGCTGATTTTTTCAAAGAAGGAGCATGTCAATGCTTTCATCATTTTTGCAGTGTTTTTGTAGAATTTTTTCACCATTAAAGGCAATGAGAGTGCAAAAACTCTGTGGGTACATAGCCCAAGAGATGCAGAGGAAAGAATGTTTTCTAACTATTTTTCCTGTTAAATCTATGTTATCTTCAGTTTGGAATGTTTTATTGTCAGTCCATAAAAGTGGCATAATAGTCTGACAACATTGCTCCCAACAGCAACCTGGTGATCAGAGATGTGTCTAGGCATCTTCTGTATGTTGTTTCTATTCCATTTCAGAGGTGTTTCCATCCATTTCAGTGATTTTCAATACCTCCCAGAGGGGGTCTGCCAGAAAAATGCTGTAGTTTTCCATTGACTTCCATTATGTTCGTTACTCGAGACGAGTAGCGGAGCATTAGAAATTGCTCGAATCAAGTACCCAAGCATTTTACTGCTCGCCCATCACTAATAGATTTTAGTTTTTTTGATGAGTCCCAAGTGATGTCAATTTAAGTGAAAGATGCGATCAAAAGATCTAAAATAAAACTATCAGGGAGAGAGCAGCAGAACTATTTGTTTGGTGGAGAAAAATCCATTCACTAAATCTACATCTAGATAAGTCAAGAACACTCTCAAGGAAGGGGGCATATAATCTACAAGAAAGATGTAGAGGTAAGGAATATAAATCCAGCGGGGTTATTTCAAGATGCAAATCACAGGGAGTACTCAAGAGTGGAAAAGGTTCAGCAGACTTTCTAGAAAACATAAAAAAAGTTCTCATTTTTCTATCAAGATGCTATGGTAAAATGAAACCAAGAGTAACTTGTACAAGAATTATAGGAAGACAAGAGTGGGAAGTAAGAAAGGAAGACTATACTGCAATGTGTACTACTTCTGTCCGACATGGTGGAGGCAATGTTGTAGCACTGTCTCGTATATCTGCAAATGGGACTAATTCAGCGGTGTCTATTGATGAAGAATGTGGGACTTCAGATGTACCATATCCACTCAATTTTCATAATACTGTATGGTGTATGTTCTTACTTTGACAGCAGCTGTACTATGCAAATAGTATAGTACCATAGTTGAAATTCAACTAGAGAAACATGCCTTCAGTACAGATATTGCTTGCTACATCTGTGGCACCCCAGGGTTGCCACAGTAACAACACAAAGGGTTAACTCCCCACACACAACACCAAGACCTCCTGGCCAGAAGGGGGAGACCAAGCTGCTTCCCTGTACATTCTGCTGGGGGGGAGGAAATGGTCAGAAGTAGTTTCAGTTTGGAAGTTCAGTGCAGAGCACTGAGGAGACAAGATCTCTGCAGGTTGGAAGCTGGCTTTAGCTCACCTCAGGATCCACTGACCAATTCCAGGCCTAGCTGAGGGTCTGAGGAAAGGAGAAAGAGTACACAGAGGAACATTCCTGGGAGACAGAGCATTGCAGAGCTCATCCCCAGTGGAGCACACAGAACGGATGCTGGATCCGAGACTGCAGGTTACATACTGCACAGTGAACACCAGAGAAGTGAGGATTCCACATTCTCTATCTGTACCACAGACACAAGCAACATAGGAGAGTTCAGGAACATACTAGTAAGGACTCGAGTTGCCTGTCAGGTCGGTACCGAGGAGCACAGAGCCAGCTGCATAGTTCACACAGCAGCAGGGCCACAGACACACAGTGCAGGCAAGGAAGCCAAAACGGCCCGGCTGGGTGGGAGAAGCCCTGAACCCCTCACAGACTCCGTGGACAGTACTCTGCTGAATAACATCATCAGTAAAAGACAAAGAAACTGCAAAACCGTGAGTCTGCCTGTTTATTGTGCTCGTGTCCTGCACTCCCCCCATAGACTAACATACTGCCCCGGGGAAAAGGCTCTACCCGTGGGGAGCCGTCCCATCTCAAGCTGCCTTCCATCACCCCGGAGGTTCTGCAGCAGCGGTGGTCATCTCTGATCACATTCCACGGGTGGCGTCACGAACATAACCCCCCCCTTTTATTGTGGAACCAGGGAGCACGGACCGGGTCACGACACCGTGATCCCCTTTCCAGAAGCAACCCCTTGGCCCGGTTCTGGGTATCCCCTTAACCCCTGGCGACACAACTTTGGCGTCACGAACAGGATGCGGACTGGACCCGGCTGCAACCCGGGTGACGTGTGCCTGTAAAGACTTATTGCATCGCATAAAAGACTTGCACTGTGAATTGTTGCAACAAAGAACGGACTTTAAACTTTGCAAAGATACCTGGAAAAATCCAAAAACATCATTGGTAAAATTTTCCAGGCGCCATCTTTAATCACGCCATTAGCTGCTACGCGCGGGAGAACAGCGCGCCTAAACTAAGACTCCGCCCACTGCTTGCGGAGGAGGTGCGCTCGGTGCTGCGACCCGAACGAAAACGCAGAAAAGTGTCCCAGGCTTGCGGTCAAGAAGACTGGTGAAATTAACTAAGGGGGCGCAAAGATGTCGCAGCAGGGAGACGCTGTTGTACCCGGAGGGGCAGCGGCACCTATCATGCCGTTCCTGATGCCGTACACCCCGGGTGCAGTGTGGCTGCCGCAGTATTCAGGTGAGCCCAACACACTTACTGACTTTATCGGAAAGCTAAAAATCTACTACAGCATGTACCCCCTGACAGAAACCCAGCGTGTTGGTATGCTTATGGGACAGTTAACTGGCAATGCCCAGCGGGAGGCTACATCCTGGCCGGACGATGCAAAGGACACTGTAGAGCATATAGTAGCTGGACTAAAAGCAGCTTTTGAATCCACTGCTGGCAGCCGAGCTAAAATGAGGTTCTTTGGATGCAAGCAAAAACCTAGAGAGAGCGCAAGAGACTTTGCCTTAAACTTACAGGAGGCGCTCAGAGCACTTAAATTAGCAGAACCTGCCTTAGCCCCTGGAGCAGATAAGCTGCTGATAGACCAATTCCTGGATGGACTCTCATCCCCTTCCCACCGGGGACAACTGAGCATGATGGTGATCCAGGATCCAGGACTAACATTTGCCCAGCTAAAGGATAGAGCCATCCGCCTCCAGCAGGTGGAGGAGCCGCAGGATATAGACTCTGTTCAACACCTTACAGTGGCACCCCAGCAGCCAGTAGTACCGGTGACATCGGCCATGTCAGCGGCTGCTGCTAACCACCTGGAGCCGATCACTAATGAGGCTCTCCATCAAAGGCTTGATGCCCTGACAGACACTGTTGCTTCCATGGCTAGAATCGTCCAGGAGCTGCGTGGATCCAAGTCTGCACCCAAGATTGAGATGGCGACCAGCAAGGAGGATGTCCCGTGGATGAGGCCTAGGAGATACCAAGCGACGAGAGGACGACCCAGCGACCGCTACCAGCCGGATGGACAGCCCATTTGCCGCCGTTGCAAGGAGCCAGGTCACTTTGCCCGTGAATGTGCTTTAAATGGGGATTCCCTGGGGAGGCGGGCCGCTCCTCAGGAATGAACTCTCAAGGTCCTTCACCCTGGCACGACAAGTATGTGGGGGGACGTCCAGTCATCCCCATCGTGCTGGATGGCATTCCGCTCAACGCCTTGCTGGACACTGGTTCCCAAATATCATCAATTCCGCATGTCCTTTATAAGAGGTACTGGGCTGATTCAGACGTTAGCAGTGGTCCATCTAATGTTGCATTGAATATATGGGCTAGCAATGGTGAATTAGTACCACAGGTTGGTTTCAGAGAAATGACCATTAAGATTGGGAGAGTAGAATTGCAGAATCAGGGTATTATCATTGTTGATGTTGACCGACGAGAACGTGAACCAACTATGCTGCTAGGAATGAATGTAATTGAAAATTGTTTTGCAGAGGTAATTACTGTCTTGCAGCAGATCGTCGAGACTGCCAAACCTGGGCAACAGAGACTCCTGCAGAAGGAAATTAAAGCCTTAATGCTGAAGCAGCAGGTAGAAATGTCAGGAGGTGAAATTGGCAGTGCAAGGGTAAGTGACCCAATACCTATTGTAATTCCTCCCAAAACAGAAATGCTGGTCTGGTGTAGAGCCGCAATAGGCATCAGAGGGCGAGACTATCAGGCCCTGGTAGAACCCGTGTACTCAGACAGTAGGCCCACTGTACTGACGGCCAGAGGAATAGTTGAGGTACACAGGGGGAGAGTGCCAATACGCCTTCTAAATTGTGGGGAAGATGAGGTCACCCTACCTAAGTATGCTACCATGGCTAAGCTATATACGGTTGACAACAACGCCATCACCACCGTTGAGCCCTTGAAGCCGTCAAGTCAGGCGGAAGACAATGGCTCAGAGGGAAAGCTGGAGGATTGGTGCCAAAAGCTACATGTAGGTACCAATTCTACACCCTCCCATCAAAAGCATGGAGTATACAGGGTAGTGAAAGAATATGAACAAATATTCAGCAAACACCCATTAGACTTTGGGCAGATCAAAGGGGTAGAGCACACTATACCCACAGGTAACCATCCACCCATAAAGGAGAGGTATAGACCAGTACCACCAGCTCACTACCAATGCGCCAAAGACATGCTCAAAGAAATGAAAGAAGCAGGGGTGATAAGAGACAGTTGTAGCCCCTGGGCAGCCCCACTAGTGCTAGTTAAGAAAAAAGATGGGACCATGAGGATGTGTGTAGACTACAGACAGATCAACCGCATTACACACAAGGATGCATACCCATTACCTAGGATAGAGGAGTCATTGGCTGCATTAAAATCCGCTACTTACTTTTCCACCCTAGATCTGACTAGTGGGTATTGGCAAGTTCCTGTGGCAGAGGCTGACAAGGAGAAGACAGCATTCACCACGCCGATGGGCCTCTGTGAGTTCAATTGTATGCCGTTTGGACTCTGCAACGCGCCTGGTACCTTCCAGCGAATGATGGAGTGCTGCCTAGGACATAAGAACTTTGAAACGGTGCTCCTGTACCTGGATGACATCATAGTCTACTCCAAGACCTATGAACGGCATCTACAAGACCTGGCAGAAGTGTTTGAAGCCTTATCCGGATACGGCATGAAAATCAAGCCATCCAAGTGTCACCTTCTAAAGCCAAGGGTACAGTACCTGGGACATGTCGTGAGCTCAGAAGGGGTAGCACCAGATCCTGAAAAAGTTACCGTGATAAGAGATTGGCCGAGACCCACCAGCGTGAAAGAGGTGAGGCAATTCCTGGGACTGGTGGGCTACTATAGAAGATTTATAAAAGGGTTCACGAAGCTAGCAGCTCCCCTACAAGACATCCTGGTAGGACAGTCAAAGAAGTCTGCAGCCCGAAATCCTCCTTTCCAGTGGAGTGATGAGAGAGAAGAGTCCTTTAAGAAGTTGAAGTGGGCACTGACAGGAGAAGAGATCCTGGCATATCCAGATTACCATCAACCCTTCATTTTGTACACGGATGCCAGCAACGTAGGACTGGGAGCAGTATTGTCTCAAAAGCAGGAAGGCAAGGAGAAAGTTATTGCCTTTGCAAGCAGGAAGCTCCGGCCTACAGAAAGAAACCCAGAGAATTACAGCTCCTTCAAGTTAGAACTACTAGCAGTAGTTTGGGCTGTAACAGAGCGTTTCAAACACTACCTGGCAGCTGCAGAATTTACCATCTTTACTGACAACAATCCGTTGACCCACCTGGACTCGGCAAAATTAGGTGCGCTGGAACAGCGATGGATAGCCCGACTGTCAAACTACAACTTTGTCATCAAGTACAGGGCAGGCCACAAGAATGGGAATGCAGATGCCTTATCCCGGATGCCACACTCGGGGGACGTGGAAGAGGAACCGGAGGGACTGGAAGAAATTGAGTTACCGGCCTTTCACCGTCCTAAGGTGGGACAGTATCAACCAAGTGTCTACCAAAAACAACAGCAGGCAACTCTCAACCCATTAGCACACCACGGATGGGCTGACACACAAGACAGCGATCCAGCTGTGAAGCTAGTGAAAGAACTGCTTACACAACAAGGTGCATACCCTAATCAGAATGCCCCAGCTGAGACACAACATCTCTGGAAAGAGAGAGGTAAATTGTTCCTGTACCAAGGGAAGCTCTGTAGAAGGCACACCAATCCAAAAACACATGAGTTGGTCTGGCAGATCATCGTGCCCAAGAGAGACGTCAAGATGGTTCTGGAAGCTTACCACGACGGTGCTGGTCATTTTGGTTGGAAAAAGTTGGAAGTGCTCTTAAGAGAAAGATTCTACTGGGTTGGCATGAGAAAATCAATTGAAGATTGGTGTAGAAAATGCGGACCATGCAACCTCAGAAGAAAGGATCAACAGAACCAGAGAGCTCCACTCCAGTCCATAGTAACCAAGCAACCACTCGAGCTAGTCGCATTAGACCACGTCAAGTTGTCACCAAGCCAGTCCGGCTATGTCTATGCCTTAACCATCGTGGACCATTACTCACGCTTCTTAGTGGTGGTACCCGTGAAAGACCTTACAGCTAGAACAGCAGCTAAAGCATTCCAGACGTACTTTTGCAGACCCCATGGTTACCCAGAACAAGTCCTTGCAGATCAAGGTCCAGCTTTCGAATCACAGATCTTTCAAGAATTCTGCAACATGTATGGCTGTAAAAAGATCCGCACAACAGCATACCATCCCCAAACAAATGGCTTATGTGAGAAGATGAACCATATTGTGATTGACCTGTTGAAGACCTTACCAGAGTCAGAAAGAAATCAATGGCCAGAGAAATTGCCAGACTTGGTGGACTTGTACAATCATGTCCCGGTGAGTTCTACAAACTGCACCCCCGCTTACCTTATGCGTGCAAGGCCCGGTAAACTGCCAATTGATTTAGATATGGGAATTCTGAAGCCAGATGCGGAAGCTCAAGAATCCAATTGGGATACCCTACGTCAGCAGCAGTATCGCCAAGTACAAGAGTGCGTAGAGAAAAGTCTCCAACAAGCTAGGGGAAGACAGGAGAGAACCTTCAATCAGCATGCTCTAGCAACCCCATTGCAACCTGGTGACCAAGTTCTCAAGAGGAAACGGCGCACAAACAAATTGGATAATCAGTGGGAAACCACCCCATATACAGTCTTACCATCAAGTATGGATAATCCCAAAGTGTGTCTCATCAGTAAGGATGAAGGAAGGACATCAGCTGTCGTGTCAAGAGATCAACTCAAACCGTGTCCTGAAACCCTGAAGACACCAGAAGTCACCTTACCCATACAGGTACAACCTGTCCAGGAGGAAGAAGATGTGTTCCATACAGTCTTAGGAGATTTCCCAAAAACATGGCCAAATTACTATGGAGCAGTAGTAGTCCCAATGATCGCCTTCCCTCAAGTGGCGGAACCAACATCAGAATCCATACCACAAGAAGTCCCAAGACATGAAGAACTGGAAGTTGAAACCGTAGAGGAAGAACAGATTCCTGGTCCCAGTGGGCTTGCCAGTCCTACAGTCAGTACCCCATCCTCACAAGTACCAGAAACACCAAATAGGTACACTTCCACCCACACCATTATGCTAAGTACACCCAGTACAGCAACAGTACGCAGATCACAGCGTAGTACTCAGGGTCAGATACCAGCAAGATATAAAGACTAATGTGGAATTGCATATAAAATGTACATATGTTATAATGTTTATATGAAAAACCGTAACAGTTTAGTGTACAGAAAAGGTGAGAGAAGAGTGGTGTAAGGTGGCAGCACGGAGAGTTACAACTTGATCACATTGTTGGTGGCCCGAGGGCCGTGAGGCCTACTGCACTTACGACCAGAGTAGAGACACCTTTTAAGAAGTGTTTGTTGATTGAAATGTTTATTTAATTGCAACGTTAAGACCAAAAGCCCAGTACCTACAGAGACTATACTGTATGAACACTTATATATTCTTGAACATTTTGGACTCTTTTTGAACTTTAAGGTTTTTGTATTTTTTCCTTTTGAGACTCTGTATATATATAATTGTTGTGATAACTTGTTTGTTTGTTTCACAGTCCCGGAGTACTGTTCTTCACTAAGGGGGAATGTGGCACCCCAGGGTTGCCACAGTAACAACACAAAGGGTTAACTCCCCACACACAACACCAAGACCTCCTGGCCAGAAGGGGGAGACCAAGCTGCTTCCCTGTACATTCTGCTGGGGGGGAGGAAATGGTCAGAAGTAGTTTCAGTTTGGAAGTTCAGTGCAGAGCACTGAGGAGACAAGATCTCTGCAGGTTGGAAGCTGGCTTTAGCTCACCTCAGGATCCACTGACCAATTCCAGGCCTAGCTGAGGGTCTGAGGAAAGGAGAAAGAGTACACAGAGGAACATTCCTGGGAGACAGAGCATTGCAGAGCTCATCCCCAGTGGAGCACACAGAACGGATGCTGGATCCGAGACTGCAGGTTACATACTGCACAGTGAACACCAGAGAAGTGAGGATTCCACATTCTCTATCTGTACCACAGACACAAGCAACATAGGAGAGTTCAGGAACATACTAGTAAGGACTCGAGTTGCCTGTCAGGTCGGTACCGAGGAGCACAGAGCCAGCTGCATAGTTCACACAGCAGCAGGGCCACAGACACACAGTGCAGGCAAGGAAGCCAAAACGGCCCGGCTGGGTGGGAGAAGCCCTGAACCCCTCACAGACTCCGTGGACAGTACTCTGCTGAATAACATCATCAGTAAAAGACAAAGAAACTGCAAAACCGTGAGTCTGCCTGTTTATTGTGCTCGTGTCCTGCACTCCCCCCATAGACTAACATACTGCCCCGGGGAAAAGGCTCTACCCGTGGGGAGCCGTCCCATCTCAAGCTGCCTTCCATCACCCCGGAGGTTCTGCAGCAGCGGTGGTCATCTCTGATCACATTCCACGGGTGGCGTCACGAACATAACCCCCCCCTTTTATTGTGGAACCAGGGAGCACGGACCGGGTCACGACACCGTGATCCCCTTTCCAGAAGCAACCCCTTGGCCCGGTTCTGGGTATCCCCTTAACCCCTGGCGACACACATCTCAATGTAAAAATGACTAATTCCTAAACAGATTTTGAATGATCCTTTTAATGATTTCTTAAATGCTTTTTAAAGGGGTCATGTGCCTCCTTTTTACTGACATATTTCTGGAAAAGATCATGCAAAGAGACACTGGTAATTTACAGCTGGGGCAGGGAAGAATGCTGTAATATCTTATCATAGCTGTCATCACTGTGATAACCCTATCACAGCATTCACAGCCTGGCATGAAGAAGACCGTCTGTGGTTTCCTATGGCTCCTCTCTACTCTTCTGCTCTTACTTATAATCTTGTTAGAGAAGAGAAAGAGTTCTGCTTGGAAAACAGTCCCCATTGTAAAAAAGAGTGTCCTCTGTAATTAAAACAACAAAAAAAATAATCATAAAATATTTTACACTAGGGTTAGGGCTTGGGCTGGGGATTGCTTTAGGATTAGGCTAATAAATTAGTTAAATAAAAAACAAAGAATAAGTAAATTTTTGTAACATTTTAAAGAAGATTTCATTGGAAAAACAACCCTAGGGGTCCAAAGGGCAAATAATACTCATATGCTTGTAGATCATGTGGTGAAGTTTTGCAAATAATGGGCTATAGAATGAGTTATTTTTCTAAATTTATGTTATGGTTTTACAATATTCTTTTAACAGATCATTGCGATTAAGAATAAAATACATTAATGTATTTTAGCTCATACACTACTCACAAAAAGTTAGAGATTTTTGGCCTTCGGGTGAAATTTCAAGATGATCCTAAAATGTCCACTAATCTTTTGTGACTTTCGCTAAACTTTTGAATGCTCATGTCTATCTGTTCAATGTTTCAGTACTTTTTGCACAACTTGCTGTTCTGCTTGTAAGCAGCTTAATGGCAAAATAATTCACATGTGTTTGATCCATGAATCGCACGATAAATTTTGGGGTTCAATTTACATTTTTTACATTTGGACATCATGAGACCAAGACGACACCTAACAATTAATCAACAGTACCTCACCATTGCGAGGCTTCAAGCAGCAGGTTCTCAGACAGAAGTGGCACTAAGCTTAGAGTGTTAGCAGCAGGTTGAAAAACACAGATACACAGAGACCAGAAGAGCCACAGAAAGGCATACAAGTGGACGTCCTTTGGCCACATTCCACACTGATGATCGCTTCATTGTGAATGATGCCTTTTGGAACTGGATGATGAAGGCCACACAACTCCAGGCATATTTAAGGGGGGTGAGAGGCACCAAGTGTCACGTCAGACCATTTGAAACAATTTACATCAATGTGTGGTAGAAACCTATAAGTGTACCTGATTACACCAGGTGTCATTAAGCATGGGCTAGGGAGCATCTGCGCTGGACAATATACCAGTGGGTCTTAGTGCTGGTCACTGATGAAAATTGATTCATTCTGAGAAGAAATGATGACCACCAAGGATATTGGAGACATCAAGGAGAGCACTATGCATCAGCCACTGTTATCGCCTGATGAGCCTTTGGTGGTGGTGGTGTTACAGTGTGGGCAGGTGAGTCTAGTGAACACAGAACTGCTGTACACTTTGTGAATGGTACAGTGATAAGCCTCTACTACTGGAATAACATAATTAATTTAATCATTGTGCCTCTACATGAACAGCACAGGTCTAATTTCATCTTCATGGACAACAATGCTCAAGCTCTTCAAGGTAGCATTGTTAGCAAATGGCTGCTGGAAACTGGGGTTTGTCAAATAGAGTGGCCTGCACTTTCTCTAGCCATGAATCCCATTGAATCCTATGGGATTAGCTGAGTTGCCATGTACCCCAGAACCTCAATGACCTGAGGGCTACCCTTCAAGAAGAATGGGATGCCATGTCTAAGCAGACATAGCTTGCATTGTGAATAGTATTAGACATTGATGACAAACTGTAATTGATGCTCATGGCCACATGACAAGTTATTGAAGTATTGCCCTTTTTGGGGGGTATACCCACTACTGTTGTTGGCTTTTGTTTCCATAAATTGTTTGAGATGAGGAAATCACCATTGCATGCGACTACTTAAATGCCCTACTTTCATGATAAAATATCACTGCTGCATGAACTTTTATGTTTTCCATAAATTTCGCCCAAAATCCAAATATCCCTAACTTTGTCTGAGTAGTGTATACTAATCTATAAAATGTGATACGCACTAGTAAAGATAATCAAATCTTTTGAAACTCATAGTTGCTGACTTCACAGAATTTTCACAGTAATTTTGCTTAACTGCAAATATATTTGCCACAAATCTCAATCTAGTAAAGCCTCAAAGTGCTTGTGAAAATAGGTGTATAACATTTGGAGATCAAAAGGACTTTATTGATCCTGTTTTAAGCTCTTTAGTGCAAACAAAAGTGAGCTCAACCTTGCTGGTGTTTATACTTACATGATACAAAAAAACAAAGATGTGGCTTTTCTCAAAGGGTGATGCAAAACTTATCCTTGTTTAGGTAGTTTCAAGTATTCAGTTATCCCCTCCCTTGTTAGAATTAGCATAAGTATTATACAATCGACCTAGCAGGACCTGTGTGAGGTCATACCCATGTGACCAGAAGGGGCAGGGCCTCAGCCAACAGAAAAATGTTGCTTCCTTTTATCAGCTTTGTTGACTGAGGCCCCACCCCTTCTGGTCACATGGGTATGACCTCACCACAAGTCTTGGTAGGTTGATTGTATAATCCTTATGCTAATTTTAACTAACAAGGGAGGGAATAACTATGAATATCCCCCCAGCTATTATCTGATCCTCAGCTACTGTCACTCAAAAAGCTGCTGATTTTATAAACTTTACTTTATTGCATTTCAAAACCTACACATTCGAGCTGAACACTAAAGTTGTGTATAGAATCAGCCTGATAGTACCAGTATAGCACTGGCTTTAGGTTATATATGAAAATCCTGGTGATTGGTTCCCTTTAAGTAGTCTACTAACATTTGTTACACACCTAACCAACCCTGAAAAACTATAGAATCCTCCACAAATGCAATGCATTGTTCAGATAACAGCTAAAAAGGCTAACATTGCACCAGCCTGCCCATAATATTGGTGCTGCGTCTCAAATTTATTTGTCAATTGATACAGGTGTGCCAAAAGAGACCTCCTCTGTTAAATATGCTACTATGATTGACCTGACCTTATATTTTAAATATAATTAAATAGGAATTTTGATAAGGATAACTTTATTATACAAGACTAGTGTAAAAGCACAGCAATACCAATGGTAATAACCCCATTAAAAACATGAAAAAAGTGTGAAGAAATACAGGGCACTGTTAAATGTCTCAATTTACTTAAATAATGCGGATTCAATTTTTTGCCCAAAATGAAGCATGTAACAACAACTAGTGCTAGGAGGTAGGAGCACAGCCTCACAATCCAGCAACAGCCCACAGTGTAGATGTAGGGTCTAGACTCTAGGTGTTCAGTTGCCAAATTTGAAATATTTAAACAGGTATGCAAAAAGTAAATTGTATAATTAGGGATGAGCAAGTATACTTGTTACTACTTGGCACTTCGCGAGTATCCTTGTAATTACTCGTTAGGAGTAGCGAGTCCAATGTAAGTCAATGGGAAATGTGAGTAATTGTCTTCTGGACCCTACAAAGTGGTCTGAAGACTGAGTAAAAGGCTGAAATGGATGCATGATTGTTTAAAAAGCCAGACAGTAAAAAGCCGCCAGCTTATTTAAGCAATCAGCTGATGCACGCTCCCTGCCCGGGTCCTTCAGTCTCTGGTGCTGCGCTCCCTGCCTGGTCCTAACTTAGGATAGGGCGAGGAGGCGGCGAGGGAGCGAAGCACCGGGCAGCGGGGAGGGAAGCATCAGGAGGGGGAGAGAGACAGCGGGGAGGGAAGCATCGGAAAAGAAGACGGAAAAGCCGTCTGTGAAGTCTGTCTCTTTCTCTGTCTGTCGGTCTCTCTCTCTGTCTGTCGGACAGTCAGTCTCTCTCTCTCTCTGTCAGTCTCTCTATCTATCTCTGTCGGTCTCTCTCTGTTGGTCTCTATCACTCTGTCAGTCTGTCGGTCCGTCTCTCCCTCTCACCGCCTCTCTCATACACACCGATCACCAGCACGATGCTGCACGGCTGTCACACTGCTCCGGCGGCTTCTCCAGCTTTTGAAATTGCCGGCCACTCATTATTCCATCTCATATTCACTGCTTCCCCCACCCACTGATGCCTATGATTGGTTGCAGTCAGACGCGCCCCAACACTGAGTGACAGCTGTCTCACTGCAACCAATCACAGCTGCCGGTGGGCGGGTCTATATTGTGCAGTACAATAAATAAATTATTTAAAAAAAAAAAAAATGGCGTGAGGTCCCCCCCAATTTTGATAGTCAGCCAAGCCAAGATAAAACAGACAGCTGGGGGTTGGTATTCTCCCCCTGGAGAGGCACATAGTTATTGTCCCCACAGGGTAAGAATAGCAACCGACAGCCACCCCAGATTTGGCGCATTCATTAGATGCGTCATATCTGGCATTTATCCCAGCTCTTCCCAATTGCCTTGGTGTAGTGGCAATCGGGGTAATTGAAGGGGTAAATTAAAGTAAAGTAAACTTTTACTTTTTCCCTGGATAAAGACTAGGTCTCTTGGACTGGGCACATCTTTGGTCAGGTATGTTACTTAGGTGAGTTACTCTATTTTACCTAACCTCCTTGCTGGGACTGTGCTTTGCATCAGTGACAGCAATGCATACTGGCTGAATAGATGAAACGGGGTCCCTGTAGTTACCACTACCTATGGATATATTATTGATATGCTCTTGGCTATTATTTGATAGTTCTTTATATTGGGCATTATAATTACTCGCGGCCAACGCTGAATACAGCTGATCGCGCTATTCCCTTCATTAGCTGCGTGGAGCTGACAAGAGCGGCGGTGTCTTCTGCAGCTCCGGTCACCTTCATGCAGCAGAGCTGGAAGCGATGCTGGACTATCCTGTATTACGCCGGACATGGAGGGCTTTTTCGGGCTTATAAAATTGGTGAACAAGGCAATTTGTTAGTGTTTTTTTTCTAATAAAGGATTGTTCGGGTGTCTGTCTTTATTTACTGTAATTTACAGATTAATCATGGAAGGTATCTCGGGGAGACGCCTGACATGCTTAATCTAGGACTTATTGGCAGCTATGGGCTGCCAATAACTCCTTATTACCCCGATTTGCCAACGCACCAGGGCAAATCGGGAAGAGCCAGGTACAGTCCCAGAACTGTCGCATATAATGTATGCGGCAATTCTGGGCGGCTGCTGACTGATATTGTTAGGCTGGGGGGCTCCCCATAACGTGGGGCTCCCCATCCTGAGAATACCAGCCTTCAGCCATATGGCTTTATCTGGCTGGTATTAAAATTGGGGGGGACCGCACTCCGGTTTTTTTAATTATTTATTTATTTATTTTACTGCACAGTATAGACACACCCACCGGCTGCTGTGATTGGGTGCAGTGAGACAGCTGTCACTCAGCGTGGGGGCGTGTATGACTGCAACCAATCACAGGCGTCTGTGGGTGGGGAAAGCAGGGAATACGAGATTGATTAATGAGCGGCCGGCATATTCAAAGTAATTGTTGCCGCGTATTCTCTGCACAGCTGTTCCTCGCCGCACTGGTGATCGGGGAGCGGTTAGTATGAGAGAGGGCTGCTCACTTCAGTCACTCGGGGAATTAGCGGTCACTGGTGAATCCTTCACAGGTGACCGCTAATCAGTACGCGGCACACAGACAGAGCCGCGGCATGACAATGAAGTCGGGTGAAGTTCACCCGAGTTCATTCTCATCGCGCAACTCTGTCTGCTGTCAGCCGACATGTATCAATGACATTGTGCAACACACAAACGGACATTCCACACGGACTTTCCACATACACGGGTATTTTACACACAAACACGGACATTTTACACGTACACACGGCTCGCATACGCCATCACACGGATGCCATACGTACCGGAGAAACGCCCCCAAAAAAACGGAACATGGACCCAAAAAACGTACCGTAAGACACGTACTTTTTTTTGCGGAAGTGTGTTTTAGGCCAAAAACAGTGCGAAAATGTAGCAAAAACATCCTGTGTGAACATAGCCTTAGAACACCATCCCAACTGTGAAACACGAGTGTGGCAGCATCATGTTGTGTGGTTGTTTTACTGCAAGAGGAACTGGTGCACTTTACAAAATAGATGGCATAATAAGGAAAGAAGATTATGTGGAAATACTGAAGCAACATCTAAAGACATCAGCCAACAACTTAGAGCTTGGGTGGAAATGGATCTTCCAAATGGACAATGATCCGAAGCATACTGCCAAACCGGTTATAAAGTGCTTAAGGATAACAAAGTCAATGTTTTTGAGTGGCCATCAATGACCTGATGTCAATTTTATTGAAAATGTATGGACTGAAAAGGCCGCTGCGAGCAAGGCGACCTACAAACATGGCTCAGTTACACCAGTTCTGTCAGGAGGAATGGGCCCAAATTCCTACCAACTATTGTGAGAAGCTTGTGGAAGGATATCCAAAATGATTGACTCAAGTCACACAGTTCAAGGGCAATGATACCAAATACTAATGAAATGTATGTAAACTTTTAACTTTGCAGAAAGTAATAAAAATGCCTTATAACATTCTCTCTCGCTCATTATTCTGGCACTAGGCAAATATAAATAATTTTGGTTCCTAATTGACCTAAAACGGGAAAGGTTTATTCTGATTTCATGTCAGATAGTGAGAAAAACATGCATATCTCCGAACTAATCTCACTCCAACATGTAATCTCCGGTCCTCTCAAAAATGTCCTTCTCTCCTCCTCATTCAATATTTGCTCCTCATGCAACTGCCTCCAGCACTTCTCCCGAGCATCCCATGTTTTCTGAAATTCACTGCCTCAACACATCAGATTATCTAATAAACTTAGAAGCTTCAAACAGAACTTGAAAACTCATCTGTTCAAAAATGCCTATAATCTCCCATGACCACACTGCTTCACCACCATGCTGGAACTGCCGCCACACCATCGCTGGAGCTGCCGCCTCACCACTACCACCGGAGCTGCCGCCTCACTATTTCCCCACCTACAGTTAGGTCCAGAAATATTTGGACAGTGACACAATTTTCGCGAGTTGGGCTCTGCATGCCACCACATTGGATTTGAAATAAAATCTCTACAACAGAATTCAAGTGCAGATTGTAACGTTTAATTTGAAGGTTTGAACAAAAATATCTGATAGAAATTGTAGGAATTGTACACATTTCTTTACAAACACTCCACATTTTAGGAGGTCAAAAGTAATTGGACAAATAAACCAAACCCAAACAAAATATTTTTTTTTCAATATTTTGTTGCCAATCCTTTGGAGGCAATCACTGCCTTAAGTCTGGAACCCATGGACATCACCAAACGCTGGGTTTCCTCCTTCTTAATGCTTTACCAGGCCTTTATAGCCGCAGCCTTCAGGTCTTGCTTGTTTGTGGGTCTTTCCGTCTTAAGTCTGGATTTGAGCAAGTGAAATGCATGCTTAATTGGGTTAAGATCTGGTGATTGACTTGGCCATTGCAGAATGTTCCACTTTTTTGCACTCATGAACTCCTGGGTAGCTTTGGCTGTATGCTTGGGGTCATTGTCCATCTGTACTATGAAGCGCCGTCCGATCAACTTTGCGGCATTTGGCTGAATCTGGGCTGAAAGTATATCCCGGTACACTTCAGAATTCATCTGGCTACTCTTGTCTGCTGTTATGTCATCAATAGAGATGAGCGAACCGGTCGCGGTTCGGCTCGAGGTTGGTTCGCCGAACGGACCTCCCGTTCGAGTTCGGTTCGTCGAACGTTCGACGAACTGAACTCGAACTGCATAGGAAACAATGGCAGGCAATCACAAACACAGAAAAACACCTAGAAAACACCCTCAAAGGTGTCCTAAAGGTGACAAACAACTCAAACACATTGGAAAGTGACAAGGACATATACTCATGCGAAAACAAAACAGCTGGACAAGGAAAAAGAGGAGGACACACAGATATAGGCATGGCACGCCCTTCTAAAATCATGTAAAACACCGCAAGGTGACTCCAAGCGGAGTCTCCATTTTTTCCAAAAATTGGGCCACACACACACCCACCCCTTCAGTGGCAGCAGTTGTGCCCCAGTTGTACACTTCACAGCTACATTTGCATCAAGCACATTCAAAAATACGCCATTCTTATCCATCCCCAGGATGACACCGGGGTAGGTAGCAAAGTCTTTGCTGACCCATGACTTGTTCATCTTGGCTTCTTTTAAAAACAATGTAAGCAAGGGTTACTCCAAGCGGAGTCTCCCTTTTTTCCAAAAATTGGGCCACACAGACACCCACCCCATCAGTGGCAGCACTTGGGCCCTAGTTGCAAACAGGATGTTTTGATTTGCATCAAGCACATTCAAAAATACGCCATTCTTATCCGTCCCCAGGATGACACCGGGGTAGGTAGCAAAGTCTTTCCTGATCCCAGCTCTGTTCATCTTGGCTTCTTTTAAAAACACATCAAGCAAGGGTTACTCCAAGCGGAGTCTCCCTTTTTTTCCAAAAATTGGGCCACACAGACACCCACCCCATCAGTGGCAGCACTTGGGCCCTAGTTGCAAATAGGATGTTTTGATTTGCATCAAGCACATTCAAAAATACGCCATTCTTATCCGTCCCCAGGATGACACCGGGGTAGGTAGCAAAGTCTTTCCTGATCCCAGCTCTGTTCATCTTGGCTTCTTTTAAAAACACATCAAGCAAGGGTTACTCCAAGCGGAGTCTCCCTTTTTTTCCAAAAATTGGGCCACACAGAAACCCACCCCATCAGTGGCAGCACTTGGGCCCTAGTTGCAAACAGGATGTTTTGATTTGCATCAAGCACATTCAAAAATACGCCATTCTTATCCGTCCCCAGGATGACACCGGGGTAGGTAGCAAAGTCTTTGCTGATCCCAGCTCTGTTCATCTTGGCTTCTTTTAAAAACACATCAAGCAAGGGTTACTCCAAGCGGAGTCTCCCTTTTTTTCCAAAAATTGGGCCACACAGACACCCACCCCATCAGTGGCAGCACTTGGGCCCTAGTTGCAAACAGGATGTTTTGATTTGCATCAAGCACATTCAAAAATACGCCATTCTTATCCGTCCCCAGGATGACACCGGGGTAGGTAGCAAAGTCTTTCCTGATCCCAGCTCTGTTCATCTTGGCTTCTTTTAAAAACACATCAAGCAAGGGTTACTCGAAGCGGAGTCTCCCTTTTTTTCCAAAAATTGGGCCACACAGACACCCACCCCATCAGTGGCAGCACTTGGGCCCTAGTTGCAAACAGGATGTTTTGATTTGCATCAAGCACATTCAAAAATACACCATTCTTATCCGTCCCCAGGATGACACCGGGGTAGGTAGCAAAGTCTTTGCTGATCCCAGCTCTGTTCATCTTGGCTTCTTTTAAAAACACATCAAGCAAGGGTGACTCCAAGCGGAGTCTCCCTTTTTTTCCAAAAATTGGGCCACACAGACACCCACCCCATCAGTGGCAGCACTTGGACCCTAGTTGCAAACAGGATGTTTTGATTTGCATCAAGCACATTCAAAAATACGCCATTCTTATCCGTCCCCAGGATGACACCGGGGTAGGTAGCAAAGTCTTTCCTGATCCCAGCTCTGTTCATCTTGGCTTCTTTTAAAAACACATCAAGCAAGGGTTACTAAAAGCGGAGTCTCCCTTTTTTTCCAAAAATTGGGCCACACAGACACCCACCCCATCAGTGGCAGCACTTGGGCCCTAGTTGCAAACAGGATGTTTTGATTTGCATCAAGCACATTCAAAAATACGCCATTCTTATCCGTCCCCAGGATGACACCGGGGTAGGTAGCAAAGTCTTTGCTGATCCCAGCTCTGTTCATCTTGGCTTCTTTTAAAAACACATCAAGCAAGGGTTACTCCAAGCGGAGTCTCCCTTTTTTTCCAAAAATTGGGCCACACAGACACCCACCCCATCAGTGGCAGCACTTGGGCCCTAGTTGCAAACAGGATGTTTTGATTTGCATCAAGCACATTCAAAAATACGCCATTCTTATCCGTCCCCAGGATGACACCGGGGTAGGTAGCAAAGTCTTTCCTGATCCCAGCTCTGTTCATCTTGGCTTCTTTTAAAAACACATCAAGCAAGGGTTACTCCAAGCGGAGTCTCCCTTTTTTTCCAAAAATTGGGCCACACAGACACCCACCCCATCAGTGGCAGCACTTGGGCCCTAGTTGCAAACAGGATGTTTTGATTTGCATCAATCACATTCAAAAATACCCCATAATTAACCGTCCCCAGGATGACACCGGGGTAGGTAGCAAAGTCTTTGCTGACCCATGACTTGTTCATCTTGGCTTCTTTTAAAAACAATGTAAGCAAGGGTTACTCCAAGCAGAGTCTCCCTTTTTTCCAAAAATTGGGCCACACAGACACCCACCCCATCAGTGGCAGCACTTGGGCCCTAGTTGCAAACAGGATGTTTTGATTTGCATCAAGCACATTCAAAAATACGCCATTCTTATCCGTCCCCAGGATGACACCGGGGTAGGTAGCAAAGTCTTTGCTGATCCCAGCTCTGTTCATCTTGGCTTCTTTTAAAAACACATCAAGCAAGGGTTACTCCAAGCGGAGTCTCCCTTTTTTTCCAAAAATTGGGCCACACAGACACCCACCCCATCAGTGGCAGCACTTGGGCCCTAGTTGCAAACAGGATGTTTTGATTTGCATCAAGCACATTCAAAAATACGCCATTCTTATCCGTCCCCAGGATGACACCGGGGTAGGTAGCAAAGTCTTTGCTGATCCCAGCTCTGTTCATCTTGGCTTCTTTTAAAAACACATCAAGCAAGGGTTACTCCAAGCGGAGTCTCCCTTTTTTTCCAAAAATTGGGCCACACAGACACCCACCCCATCAGTGGCAGCACTTGGGCCCTAGTTGCAAACAGGATGTTTTGATTTGCATCAAGCACATTCAAAAATACGCCATTCTTATCCGTCCCCAGGATGACACCGGGGTAGGTAGCAAAGTCTTTCCTGATCCCAGCTCTGTTCATCTTGGCTTCTTTTAAAAACACATCAAGCAAGGGTTACTCCAAGCGGAGTCTCCCTTTTTTTCCAAAAATTGGGCCACACAGACACCCACCCCATCAGTGGCAGCACTTGGGCCCTAGTTGCAAACAGGATGTTTTGATTTGCATCAAGCACATTCAAAAATACGCCATTCTTATCCGTCCCCAGGATGACACCGGGGTAGGTAGCAAAGTCTTTGCTGATCCCAGCTCTGTTCATCTTGGCTTCTTTTAAAAACACATCAAGCAAGGGTGACTCCAAGCGGAGTCTCCCTTTTTTTCCAAAAATTGGGCCACACAGACACCCACCCCATGAGTGGCAGCACTTGGACCCTAGTTGCAAACAGGATGTTTTGATTTGCATCAAGCACATTCAAAAATACGCCATTCTTATCCGTCCCCAGGATGACACCGGGGTAGGTAGCAAAGTCTTTCCTGATCCCAGCTCTGTTCATCTTGGCTTCTTTTAAAAACACATCAAGCAAGGGTTACTCCAAGCGGAGTCTCCCTTTTTTTCCAAAAATTGGGCCACACAGACACCCACCCCATCAGTGGCAGCACTTGGGCCCTAGTTGCAAACAGGATGTTTTGATTTGCATCAAGCACATTCAAAAATACGCCATTCTTATCCGTCCCCAGGATGACACCGGGGTAGGTAGCAAAGTCTTTGCTGATCCCAGCTCTGTTCATCTTGGCTTCTTTTAAAAACACATCAAGCAAGGGTTACTCCAAGCGGAGTCTCCCTTTTTTTCCAAAAATTGGGCCACACAGACACCCACCCCATCAGTGGCAGCACTTGGGCCCTAGTTGCAAACAGGATGTTTTGATTTGCATCAAGCACATTCAAAAATACGCCATTCTTATCCGTCCCCAGGATGACACCGGGGTAGGTAGCAAAGTCTTTCCTGATCCCAGCTCTGTTCATCTTGGCTTCTTTTAAAAACACATCAAGCAAGGGTTACTCCAAGCGGAGTCTCCCTTTTTTTCCAAAAATTGGGCCACACAGACACCCACCCCATCAGTGGCAGCACTTGGGCCCTAGTTGCAAACAGGATGTTTTGATTTGCATCAATCACATTCAAAAATACCCCATAATTAACCGTCCCCAGGATGACACCGGGGTAGGTAGCAAAGTCTTTGCTGACCCATGACTTGTTCATCTTGGCTTCTTTTAAAAACAATGTAAGCAAGGGTTACTCCAAGCGGAGTCTCCCTTTTTTCCAAAAATTGGGCCACACAGACACCCACCCCATCAGTGGCAGCACTTGGGCCCTAGTTGCAAACAGGATGTTTTGATTTGCATCAAGCACATTCAAAAATACGCCATTCTTATCCGTCCCCAGGATGACACCGGGGTAGGTAGCAAAGTCTTTGCTGATCCCAGCTCTGTTCATCTTGGCTTCTTTTAAAAACACATCAAGCAAGGGTTACTCCAAGCGGAGTCTCCCTTTTTTTCCAAAAATTGGGCCACACAGACACCCACCCCATCAGTGGCAGCACTTGGGCCCTAGTTGCAAACAGGATGTTTTGATTTGCATCAAGCACATTCAAAAATACGCCATTCTTATCCGTTCCCAGGATGACACCGGGGTAGGTAGCAAAGTCTTTGCTGATCCCAGCTCTGTTCATCTTGGCTTCTTTTAAAAACACATCAAGCAAGGGTTACTCCAAGCGGAGTCTCCCTTTTTTTCCAAAAATTGGGCCACACAGACACCCACCCCATCAGTGGCAGCACTTGGGCCCTAGTTGCAAACAGGATGTTTTGATTTGCATCAAGCACATTCAAAAATACGCCATTCTTATCCGTCCCCAGGATGACACCGGGGTAGGTAGCAAAGTCTTTCCTGATCCCAGCTCTGTTCATCTTGGCTTCTTTTAAAAACACATCAAGCAAGGGTTACTCCAAGCGGAGTCTCCCTTTTTTTCCAAAAATTGGGCCACACAGACACCCACCCCATCAGTGGCAGCACTTGGGCCCTAGTTGCAAACAGGATGTTTTGATTTGCATCAATCACATTCAAAAATACCCCATAATTAACCGTCCCCAGGATGACACCGGGGTAGGTAGCAAAGTCTTTGCTGACCCATGACTTGTTCATCTTGGCTTCTTTTAAAAACAATGTAAGCAAGGGTTACTCCAAGCGGAGTCTCCCTTTTTTCCAAAAATTGGGCCACACAGACACCCACCCCATCAGTGGCAGCACTTGGGCCCTAGTTGCAAACAGGATGTTTTGATTTGCATCAAGCACATTCAAAAATACGCCATTCTTATCCGTCCCCAGGATGACACCGGGGTAGGTAGCAAAGTCTTTGCTGATCCCAGCTCTGTTCATCTTGGCTTCTTTTAAAAACACATCAAGCAAGGGTTACTCCAAGCGGAGTCTCCCTTTTTTTCCAAAAATTGGGCCACACAGACACCCACCCCATCAGTGGCAGCACTTGGGCCCTAGTTGCAAACAGGATGTTTTGATTTGCATCAAGCACATTCAAAAATACGCCATTCTTATCCGTCCCCAGGATGACACCGGGGTAGGTAGCAAAGTCTTTGCTGATCCCAGCTCTGTTCATCTTGGCTTCTTTTAAAAACACATCAAGCAAGGGTTACTCCAAGCGGAGTCTCCCTTTTTTTCCAAAAATTGGGCCACACAGACACCCACCCCATCAGTGGCAGCACTTGGGCCCTAGTTGCAAACAGGATGTTTTGATTTGCATCAATCACATTCAAAAATACCCCATAATTAACCGTCCCCAGGATGACACCGGGGTAGGTAGCAAAGTCTTTGCTGACCCATGACTTGTTCATCTTGGCTTCTTTTAAAAATAATGTAAGCAAGGGTTACTCCAAGCGGAGTCTCCCTTTTTTCCAAAAATTGGGCCACACAGACACCCACCCCATCAGTGGCAGCACTTGGGCCCTAGTTGCAAACAGGATGTTTTGATTTGCATCAAGCACATTCCAAATCCACAAGCATTTACTCTCCCCAGGATGACAAAGGGGTAGTAAATTCTTTCTGGATCCATGACTTGTTCATTTTGATGAACGTCAGTCTGTCCACATTGTCACTGGACAGACGCGTGCGCTTATCTGTCAGCACACACCCAGCAGCACTGAAGACACGTTCAGAGACAACGCTGGCAGCTGGACACGACAAAATCTCCAAGGCGTAACTGGAGAGCTCTGGCCATTTTTCTATGTTTGAAGCCCAAAAGGAGCAAGGCTCCAGTTGCACAGTCATGGCATCGATGTTCATTTGGAGATACTCCTGTATCATCCTCTCCAGCCGTTGAGTATGTGTCAGACTTGTTGTCTCTGGTGGCCTTGCAAAAGAGGGTCTAAAAAAATTATGAAAAGATTCCATAAAATTGCTGTTACCGGCACCAGATACGGTCCTACTGGTACGGGTAGACTGGTGAAGATGACGAGACCGTCCCATGTTTGTCAAGTTACAACTGGGAGATTCCCTCCCTGCACCTGCACGGTTGTTTGGTGGAAAAGCCGAGCTAAGATCGAGTAACAGCTTCTGCTGATACTCCTGCATACGTGCGTCCCTTTCTATGGCTGGAATTATGTCACAAAATTTGGACTTGTACCGGGGATCTAATAGTGTGGCAATCCAGTAGTCATCATCACTTCTAATTTTGACAATACGACTGTCATGTTGGAGGTAGTGCAACAAAAAGGCACTCATGTGTCTTGCGCAGCCATGCGGACCAAGTCCACGCTGTGTTTGTGGCATAGAGGTGCTACCCGTTCTTTCTTCCTCTGACATCTCCCCCCAACCTCTTTCAACTGAAATTTGACCAAGGTCTCCCTCATCCGCTGAGTCTTCCATGTCCATGGACAGTTCGTCCTCCATTTCTTCATGTTCTCCTGCACCTTGCTCAACATTTCGCCTGCTACTATGCGCCCTTGTCGATCCCTGTTCCCCATGGTCCCATGCCTGCTGCGTTGGTGATGATGAACGTCTGGACCTTGGTGATGTTGTTGTCCCTTGCACATATGAATCCTCCTGTAGTTCCTCCCCTTCATGTTGTCCCACCCCCTGACTCCGAATAGTGTTTAGCGTGTGCTCCAGCATGTAAATGACTGGAATCGTCATGCTGATAATGGCATTGTCAGAGCTAAACATATTCGTCGCCATGTCGAAACTGTGCAGAAGGGTGCATAGGTCCTTGATCTGAGACCACTCCATCAGGGTGATCTGCCCCACCTCTGCATCTCGTTGGCCCAGGCTATACGTCATGACGTATTGCACCAGGGCTCTGCGGTGCTGCCACAGTCGCTGTAACATGTGGAGAGTTGAATTCCAGCGTGTCGCCACATCGCATTTCAGGCGATGAACCGGCAGGCCGAAAGACTTCTGTAGCGATGCAAGTCGCTCAGCTGCGGCGCTTGAACGCCGGAAGTGAGCAGACAGTTTTCGTGCCCTGTTCAGAAGGCCATCTAGGCCGGGATAGTGTGTTAAAAATTGCTGCACGACAAGGTTCAACACGTGAGCCATACAAGGTACGTGTGTCACCTTGCCCAGGCGAAGGGCCGCACCCAGGTTTGCAGCATTGTCGCACACGGCCTTACCAGGCTGCAGGTTGAGTGGAGACAACCATTTATTAAACTCGGACCGCAGAGCTGACCACAACTCCTCAGCTGTGTGACTCTTATTACCAAGACATGTCAAGCTAAAGACCGCCTGATGCCGTTGCGCTCGGCTGCCAGCATAGTAATGAGGCGTGCGTGATTCCTTCTGCGCAGTGAGAACGCTGGTGGCCTGACCAGGCAGGCTTGGGGCGGAGGTGGAGGACCCAGATGAGGTGGAGGATGCAGAAGCTGTGGCGGAACTTGGACAGACAGAGGATTGACACACAAGTCGTGGGGACGGCAAGACTTGTGCAGCAGACCCTTCACCATCTATCACCATAGTTACCCAGTGCCCAGTCAGCGACATGTAACGTCCCTGTCCATGCTTACTGGTCCAAGTATCGGTGGTGAAATGCACCCGTTCACACACAGAGTTTCTCAAGGAAGCGGTGATGTTGTGTGCGACATGCTGGTGTAGCGCGGGCACACCTTTCTTAGAGAAGTAGTGGCGACTAGGCATCTGGTACTGGGGCACAGCGACAGACATAAGGTCTCTAAAATCCTGTGTGTCCACTAGGCGGAAAGGCAGCATTTCGGTAGCCAACAGCTTACAGAGGGATAGAGTCAACCTCTTAGCTTTGTCATGGGTCGGAGGAAGTGGCCTTTTATTTGACCACATCTGAGGGACAGAGATCTGGCTGCTGTGTGTAGACGGTGTTGAGTAGGGTGTCCCTGGAAAAATGCAGGTTTGTGAGGAAAGTGCAGGCGGAGACATGATGTTGCCTTCATCCAACGTTGGTGCTATCGATGTCTGAGAGAGCTGTACACACTCACTTGTTTCCCCTTCCAAACCAACTGACGACCTTACAAGCAAACTGCCTGTTGCGGTTACAGTGGTGGAAGTTTTGCGTGGAAAAACAGGTGTGACAGCTGTCCCCACAGTCCTAGAAGATGAAGAGCGCGCGGATGCACTGGAAGGGGCGGGCGGTGGATGGTTCGCTCCGCTAGCCGGCATTGCAGCACAGTGAGCTTCCCACCGGGACTTATGATATTTATTCATGTGACGATTCATGGAAGAAGTTGTCAAACTGCTGAGGTTTTGACCTCTACTAACAGAATCATGACAAATGTTACATATCACATGAGTTGGGCGATCTTTTTCGATGTGAAAAAAGGCCCAGGCTAGGCAAGGCTTAGAGGCCATGCGACCTGTTGATCCACCCCGAATAATGCTCATAGGCAGAGTGGTGGCTGAGGATGCAGTTGTAGACGTGCTACCAGTGCTCCGACTCTGTCCAGGAAGGCGCAAGGTAACTTCGTCGTCGGTTGCATCCTCCTCCACCGCCTCTGTTGACCTCCTCGAGTGCCTGACTGGGGGTTGACAGTAGGTGGGATCTAGAACGTCATCATCAATTGTTGTGTTCGCACTCCCCTCCCCCTCAGACCGAGCCTCTTCTTGCCCTGACCGAATATTTAAGTTGTCATCCCAATCGGGTATCTGCGTCTCATCTTCATCAGTATGTTCCTCATTGTCTATAACCACAGGTGTTACAGTTTGTGACAAAGGGTCAACATTATGCTCAGAAACTTGGTCCTCACGGCCTGAATCTGAGTCACAAAGGTTCTGGGCATCACTGCAGACCATTTCCTGTTCTGTACTCACTGTAGCTTGGGAGCAGACCTCTGATTCCCAGGCTATAGTGTGACTGAACAGCTCTGCAGACTCAGCCATCTCAGTTCCACCATACTGTGCAGGGCTGATGGAGACTTCAGAGCTGGGAGAAATCAAGTGTGATTGGGATGACAACTCAGAGGAATGGTGTTTTTTGGATGCGGTACTTGAAGTGGCTGAGAGGGCACTTGTTGGACCACTTGAGATCCATTCAAGCATTTTCCTTTTTTGCCCATCATCTACCTTTGTTCCTCTTGTTCGTGTCCGTAAAAAAGGGAGCACATCGGATTGTCCACAATAAGTAGTAGACATCTTACTTTTGCTAGTAGATGGTCTATCTTCAGCAGATGATAATGGAGCTTTGGCACCTTCCCCACTGACAAAACCTTTTTTGCCTTTTCCACCACGCCTCTTCCCCTTTCCACCAGCATCTGTCATTTTGCCACTCATGTTGATTGCGACAAGATTGTGGACTGAAAATGTGGTAGTAAAAATTGAGAGGTGGTGAAGATTGCAGTGGTGGTCTAGCTTTATTAACAGCAGAATAATAAAGAATAAATATCCCTGACAATGTAACTTAGTTATAATTCGTTGGAGTGTGCAACGCAGGCAGACGTGCTGCAAATGTCTTGGCACTAGTGGGACTATTGCAAAGTCCAATAGCCACGTATAGGATGCCACTAGGTACACTGAGTGTGTGCTAGTATAATGGCTTAGTTATAATTAGTTGGAGTGTGCAACGCAGGCAGACGTGCTGCAAATGTCTTGGCACTAGTGGGACTATAGCAAAGTCCAATAGCCACGTATAGGATGCCACTAGGTACACTGAGTGTGTGCTAGTATAATGGCTTAGTTATAATTAGTTGGAGTGTGCAACGCAGGCAGACGTGCTGCAAATGTCTTGGCACTAGTGGGACTATAGCAAAGTCCAATAGCCACGTATAGGATGCCACTAGGTACACTGAGTGTGTGCTAGTATAATGGCTTAGTTATAATTAGTTGGAGTGTGCAACGCAGGCAGACGTGCTGCAAATGTCTTGGCACTAGTGGGACTATAGCAAAGTCCAATAGCCACGTATAGGATGCCACTAGGTACACTGAGTGTGTGCTAGTATAATGGCTTAGTTATAATTAGTTGGAGTGTGCAACGCAGGCAGACGTGCTGCAAATGTCTTGGCACTAGTGGGACTATAGCAAAGTCCAATAGCCACGTATAGGATGCCACTAGGTACACTGAGTGTGTGCTAGTATAATGGCTTAGTTATAATTAGTTGGAGTGTGCAACGCAGGCAGACGTGCTGCAAATGTCTTGGCACTAGTGGGACTATAGCAAAGTCCAATAGCCACGTATAGGATGCCACTAGGTACACTGAGTGTGTGCTAGTATAATGGCTTAGTTATAATTAGTTGGAGTGTGCAACGCAGGCAGACGTGCTGCAAATGTCTTGGCACTAGTGGGACTATAGCAAAGTCCAATAGCCACGTATAGGATGCCACTAGGTACACTGAGTGTGTGCTATTATAATGGCTTAGTTATAATTAGTTGGAGTGTGCAACGCAGGCAGACGTGCTGCAAATGTCTTGGCACTAGTGGGACTATAGCAAAGTCCAATAGCCACGTATAGGATGCCACTAGGTACACTGAGTGTGTGCTAGTATAATGGCTTAGTTATAATTAGTTGGAGTGTGCAACGCAGGCAGACGTGCTGCAAATGTCTTGGCACTAGTGGGACTATAGCAAAGTCCAATATCCACGTATAGGATGCCACTAGGTTCACTGAGTGTGTGCTAGTATAATGGCTTAGTTATAATTAGTTGGAGTGTGCAACGCAGGCAGATGCGCTCTGCAAATGTCTTGGCACTAGTAGGACTATAGCAAAGTCCAATAGCCACGTATAGGATGCCACTAGGTACACTGAGTGTGTGCTAGTATAATGGCTTAGTTATAATTAGTTGGAGTGTGCAACGCAGGCAGACGTGCTGCAAATGCCTTGGCACTAGTGGGACTATAGCAAAGTCCAATAGCCACGTATAGGATGCCACTAGGTACACTGAGTGTGTGCTAGTATAATGGCTTAGTTATAATTAGTTGGAGTGTGCAACGCAGGCAGACGTGCTGCAAATGTCTTGGCACTAGTGGGACTATAGCAAAGTCCAATATCCACGTATAGGATGCCACTAGGTTCACTGAGTGTGTGCTAGTATAATGGCTTAGTTATAATTAGTTGGAGTGTGCAACGCAGGCAGATGCGCTCTGCAAATGTCTTGGCACTAGTAGGACTATAGCAAAGTCCAATAGCCACGTATAGGATGCCACTAGGTACACTGAGTGTGTGCTAGTATAATGGCTTAGTTATAATTAGTTGGAGTGTGCAACGCAGGCAGACGTGCTGCAAATGTCTTGGCACTAGTGGGACTATAGCAAAGTCCAATAGCCACGTATAGGATGCCACTAGGTACACTGAGTGTGTGCTAGTATAATGGCTTAGTTATAATTAGTTGGAGTGTGCAACGCAGGCAGACGTGCTGCAAATGTCTTGGCACTAGTGGGACTATAGCAAAGTCCAATAGCCACGTATAGGATGCCACTAGGTACACTGAGTGTGTGCTAGTATAATGGCTTAGTTATAATTAGTTGGAGTGTGCAACGCAGGCAGACGTGCTGCAAATGTCTTGGCACTAGTGGGACTATAGCAAAGTCCAATAGCCACGTATAGGATGCCACTAGGTACACTGAGTGTGTGCTAGTATAATGGCTTAGTTATAATTAGTTGGAGTGTGCAACGCAGGCAGACGTGCTGCAAATGTCTTGGCACTAGTGGGACTATAGCAAAGTCCAATAGCCACGTATAGGATGCCACTAGGTACACTGAGTGTGTGCTAGTATAATGGCTTAGTTATAATTAGTTGGAGTGTGCAACGCAGGCAGACGTGCTGCAAATGTCTTGGCACTAGTGGGACTATAGCAAAGTCCAATAGCCACGTATAGGATGCCACTAGGTACACTGAGTGTGTGCTAGTATAATGGCTTAGTTATAATTAGTTGGAGTGTGCAACGCAGGCAGACGTGCTGCAAATGTCTTGCCACTAGTGGGACTATAGCAAAGTCCAATATCCACGTATAGGATGCCACTAGGTTCACTGAGTGTGTGCTAGTATAATGGCTTAGTTATAATTAGTTGGAGTGTGCAACGCAGGCAGATGCGCTCTGCAAATGTCTTGGCACTAGTAGGACTATAGCAAAGTCCAATAGCCACGTATAGGATGCCACTAGGTACACTGAGTGTGTGCTAGTATAATGGCTTAGTTATAATTAGTTGGAGTGTGCAACGCAGGCAGACGTACTGCAAATGTCTTGGCACTAGTGGGACTATAGCAAAGTCCAATAGCCACGTATAGGATGCCACTAGGTACACTGAGTGTGTGCTAGTATAATGGCTTAGTTATAATTAGTTGGAGTGTGCAACGCAGGCAGACGTGCTGCAAATGTCTTGGCACTAGTGGGACTATAGCAAAGTCCAATAGCCACGTATAGGATGCCACTAGGTACACTGAGTGTGTGCTAGTATAATGGCTTAGTTATAATTAGTTGGAGTGTGCAACGCAGGCAGACGTGCTGCAAATGTCTTGGCACTAGTGGGACTATAGCAAAGTCCAATAGCCACGTATAGGATGCCACTAGGTACACTGAGTGTGTGCTAGTATAATGGCTTAGTTATAATTAGTTGGAGTGTGCAACGCAGGCAGACGTGCTGCAAATGTCTTGGCACTAGTGGGACTATAGCAAAGTCCAATAGCCACGTATAGGATGCCACTAGGTACACTGAGTGTGTGCTAGTATAATGGCTTAGTTATAATTAGTTGGAGTGTGCAACGCAGGCAGACGTGCTGCAAATGTCTTGGCACTAGTGGGACTATAGCAAAGTCCAATAGCCACGTATAGGATGCCACTAGGTACACTGAGTGTGTGCTAGTATAATGGCTTAGTTATAATTAGTTGGAGTGTGCAACGCAGGCAGACGTGCTGCAAATGTCTTGGCACTAGTGGGACTATAGCAAAGTCCAATATCCACGTATAGGATGCCACTAGGTTCACTGAGTGTGTGCTAGTATAATGGCTTAGTTATAATTAGTTGGAGTGTGCAACGCAGGCAGATGCGCTCTGCAAATGTCTTGGCACTAGTAGGACTATAGCAAAGTCCAATAGCCACGTATAGGATGCCACTAGGTACACTGAGTGTGTGCTAGTATAATGGCTTAGTTATAATTAGTTGGAGTGTGCAACGCAGGCAGACGTGCTGCAAATGTCTTGGCACTAGTGGGACTATAGCAAAGTCCAATAGCCACGTATAGGATGCCACTAGGTACACTGAGTGTGTGCTAGTATAATGGCTTAGTTATAATTAGTTGGAGTGTGCAACGCAGGCAGACGTGCTGCAAATGTCTTGGCACTAGTGGGACTATAGCAAAGTCCAATATCCACGTATAGGATGCCACTAGGTTCACTGAGTGTGTGCTAGTATAATGGCTTAGTTATAATTAGTTGGAGTGTGCAACGCAGGCAGATGCGCTCTGCAAATGTCTTGGCACTAGTAGGACTATAGCAAAGTCCAATAGCCACGTATAGGATGCCACTAGGTACACTGAGTGTGTGCTAGTATAATGGCTTAGTTATAATTAGTTGGAGTGTGCAACGCAGGCAGACGTGCTGCAAATGTCTTGGCACTAGTGGGACTATAGCAAAGTCCAATAGCCACGTATAGGATGCCACTAGGTACACTGAGTGTGTGCTAGTATAATGGCTTAGTTATAATTAGTTGGAGTGTGCAACGCAGGCAGACGTGCTGCAAATGTCTTGGCACTAGTGGGACTATAGCAAAGTCCAATAGCCACGTATAGGATGCCACTAGGTACACTGAGTGTGTGCTAGTATAATGGCTTAGTTATAATTAGTTGGAGTGTGCAACGCAGGCAGACGTGCTGCAAATGTCTTGGCACTAGTGGGACTATAGCAAAGTCCAATAGCCACGTATAGGATGCCACTAGGTACACTGAGTGTGTGCTAGTATAATGGCTTAGTTATAATTAGTTGGAGTGTGCAACGCAGGCAGACGTGCTGCAAATGTCTTGGCACTAGTGGGACTATAGCAAAGTCCAATAGCCACGTATAGGATGCCACTAGGTACACTGAGTGTGTGCTAGTATAATGGCTTAGTTATAATTAGTTGGAGTGTGCAACGCAGGCAGACGTGCTGCAAATGTCTTGGCACTAGTGGGACTATAGCAAAGTCCAATAGCCACGTATAGGATGCCACTAGGTACACTGAGTGTGTGCTAGTATAATGGCTTAGTTATAATTAGTTGGAGTGTGCAACGCAGGCAGACGTGCTGCAAATGTCTTGGCACTAGTGGGACTATAGCAAAGTCCAATAGCCACATATAGGATGCCACTAGGTACACTGAGTGTGTGCTAGTATAATGGCTTAGTTATAATTAGTTGGAGTGTGCAACGCAGGCAGACGTGCTGCAAATGTCTTGGCACTAGTGGGACTATAGCAAAGTCCAATAGCCACGTATAGGATGCCACTAGGTACACTGAGTGTGTGCTAGTATAATGGCTTAGTTATAATTAGTTGGAGTGTGCAACGCAGGCAGACGTGCTGCAAATGTCTTGCCACTAGTGGGACTATAGCAAAGTCCAATATCCACGTATAGGATGCCACTAGGTTCACTGAGTGTGTGCTAGTATAATGGCTTAGTTATAATTAGTTGGAGTGTGCAACGCAGGCAGATGCGCTCTGCAAATGTCTTGGCACTAGTAGGACTATAGCAAAGTCCAATAGCCACGTATAGGATGCCACTAGGTACACTGAGTGTGTGCTAGTATAATGGCTTAGTTATAATTAGTTGGAGTGTGCAACGCAGGCAGACGTACTGCAAATGTCTTGGCACTAGTGGGACTATAGCAAAGTCCAATAGCCACGTATAGGATGCCACTAGGTACACTGAGTGTGTGCTAGTATAATGGCTTAGTTATAATTAGTTGGAGTGTGCAACGCAGGCAGACGTGCTGCAAATGTCTTGGCACTAGTGGGACTATAGCAAAGTCCAATAGCCACGTATAGGATGCCACTAGGTACACTGAGTGTGTGCTAGTATAATGGCTTAGTTATAATTAGTTGGAGTGTGCAACGCAGGCAGACGTGCTGCAAATGTCTTGGCACTAGTGGGACTATAGCAAAGTCCAATAGCCACGTATAGGATGCCACTAGGTACACTGAGTGTGTGCTAGTATAATGGCTTAGTTATAATTAGTTGGAGTGTGCAACGCAGGCA
Organism: Anomaloglossus baeobatrachus; assembly: GCF_048569485.1. Taxonomy (NCBI): domain Eukaryota; kingdom Metazoa; phylum Chordata; class Amphibia; order Anura; family Aromobatidae; genus Anomaloglossus; species Anomaloglossus baeobatrachus. Next base: position 165,037,014 of record NC_134353.1, read on the forward strand.
GACGTGCTGCAAATGTCTTGGCACTAGTGGGACTATAGCAAAGTCCAATAGCCACGTATAGGATGCCACTAGGTACACTGAGTGTGTGCTAGTATAATGGCTTAGTTATAATTAGTTGGAGTGTGCAACGCAGGCAGACGTGCTGCAAATGTCTTGGCACTAGTGGGACTATAGCAAAGTCCAATAGCCACGTATAGGATGCCACTAGGTACACTGAGTGTGTGCTAGTATAATGGCTTAGTTATAATTAGTTGGAGTGTGCAACGCAGGCAGACGTGCTGCAAATGTCTTGGCACTAGTGGGACTATAGCAAAGTCCAATATCCACGTATAGGATGCCACTAGGTTCACTGAGTGTGTGCTAGTATAATGGCTTAGTTATAATTAGTTGGAGTGTGCAACGCAGGCAGATGCGCTCTGCAAATGTCTTGGCACTAGTAGGACTATAGCAAAGTCCAATAGCCACGTATAGGATGCCACTAGGTACACTGAGTGTGTGCTAGTATAATGGCTTAGTTATAATTAGTTGGAGTGTGCAACGCAGGCAGACGTGCTGCAAATGTCTTGGCACTAGTGGGACTATAGCAAAGTCCAATAGCCACGTATAGGATGCCACTAGGTACACTGAGTGTGTGCTAGTATAATGGCTTAGTTATAATTAGTTGGAGTGTGCAACGCAGGCAGACGTGCTGCAAATGTCTTGGCACTAGTGGGACTATAGCAAAGTCCAATATCCACGTATAGGATGCCACTAGGTTCACTGAGTGTGTGCTAGTATAATGGCTTAGTTATAATTAGTTGGAGTGTGCAACGCAGGCAGATGCGCTCTGCAAATGTCTTGGCACTAGTAGGACTATAGCAAAGTCCAATAGCCACGTATAGGATGCCACTAGGTACACTGAGTGTGTGCTAGTATAATGGCTTAGTTATAATTAGTTGGAGTGTGCAACGCAGGCAGACGTGCTGCAAATGTCTTGGCACTAGTGGGACTATAGCAAAGTCCAATAGCCACGTATAGGATGCCACTAGGTACACTGAGTGTGTGCTAGTATAATGGCTTAGTTATAATTAGTTGGAGTGTGCAACGCAGGCAGACGTGCTGCAAATGTCTTGGCACTAGTGGGACTATAGCAAAGTCCAATAGCCACGTATAGGATGCCACTAGGTACACTGAGTGTGTGCTAGTATAATGGCTTAGTTATAATTAGTTGGAGTGTGCAACGCAGGCAGACGTGCTGCAAATGTCTTGGCACTAGTGGGACTATAGCAAAGTCCAATAGCCACGTATAGGATGCCACTAGGTACACTGAGTGTGTGCTAGTATAATGGCTTAGTTATAATTAGTTGGAGTGTGCAACGCAGGCAGACGTGCTGCAAATGTCTTGGCACTAGTGGGACTATAGCAAAGTCCAATAGCCACGTATAGGATGCCACTAGGTACACTGAGTGTGTGCTAGTATAATGGCTTAGTTATAATTAGTTGGAGTGTGCAACGCAGGCAGACGTGCTGCAAATGTCTTGGCACTAGTGGGACTATAGCAAAGTCCAATAGCCACGTATAGGATGCCACTAGGTACACTGAGTGTGTGCTAGTATAATGGCTTAGTTATAATTAGTTGGAGTGTGCAACGCAGGCAGACGTGCTGCAAATGTCTTGGCACTAGTGGGACTATAGCAAAGTCCAATAGCCACGTATAGGATGCCACTAGGTACACTGAGTGTGTGCTAGTATAATGGCTTAGTTATAATTAGTTGGAGTGTGCAACGCAGGCAGACGTGCTGCAAATGTCTTGGCACTAGTGGGACTATAGCAAAGTCCAATAGCCACGTATAGGATGCCACTAGGTACACTGAGTGTGTGCTAGTATAATGGCTTAGTTATAATTAGTTGGAGTGTGCAACGCAGGCAGACGTGCTGCAAATGTCTTGGCACTAGTGGGACTATAGCAAAGTCCAATATCCACGTATAGGATGCCACTAGGTTCACTGAGTGTGTGCTAGTATAATGGCTTAGTTATAATTAGTTGGAGTGTGCAACGCAGGCAGATGCGCTCTGCAAATGTCTTGGCACTAGTAGGACTATAGCAAAGTCCAATAGCCACGTATAGGATGCCACTAGGTACACTGAGTGTGTGCTAGTATAATGGCTTAGTTATAATTAGTTGGAGTGTGCAACGCAGGCAGACGTACTGCAAATGTCTTGGCACTAGTGGGACTATAGCAAAGTCCAATAGCCACGTATAGGATGCCACTAGGTACACTGAGTGTGTGCTAGTATAATGGCTTAGTTATAATTAGTTGGAGTGTGCAACGCAGGCAGACGTGCTGCAAATGTCTTGGCACTAGTGGGACTATAGCAAAGTCCAATAGCCACGTATAGGATGCCACTAGGTACACTGAGTGTGTGCTAGTATAATGGCTTAGTTATAATTAGTTGGAGTGTGCAACGCAGGCAGACGTGCTGCAAATGTCTTGGCACTAGTGGGACTATAGCAAAGTCCAATAGCCACGTATAGGATGCCACTAGGTACACTGAGTGTGTGCTAGTATAATGGCTTAGTTATAATTAGTTGGAGTGTGCAACGCAGGCAGACGTGCTGCAAATGTCTTGGCACTAGTGGGACTATAGCAAAGTCCAATAGCCACGTATAGGATGCCACTAGGTACACTGAGTGTGTGCTAGTATAATGGCTTAGTTATAATTAGTTGGAGTGTGCAACGCAGGCAGACGTGCTGCAAATGTCTTGGCACTAGTGGGACTATAGCAAAGTCCAATAGCCACGTATAGGATGCCACTAGGTACACTGAGTGTGTGCTAGTATAATGGCTTAGTTATAATTAGTTGGAGTGTGCAACGCAGGCAGACGTGCTGCAAATGTCTTGGCACTAGTGGGACTATAGCAAAGTCCAATAGCCACGTATAGGATGCCACTAGGTACACTGAGTGTGTGCTAGTATAATGGCTTAGTTATAATTAGTTGGAGTGTGCAACGCAGGCAGACGTGCTGCAAATGTCTTGGCACTAGTGGGACTATAGCAAAGTCCAATAGCCACGTATAGGATGCCACTAGGTACACTGAGTGTGTGCTAGTATAATGGCTTAGTTATAATTAGTTGGAGTGTGCAACGCAGGCAGACGTGCTGCAAATGTCTTGGCACTAGTGGGACTATAGCAAAGTCCAATAGCCACGTATAGGATGCCACTAGGTACACTGAGTGTGTGCTAGTATAATGGCTTAGTTATAATTAGTTGGAGTGTGCAACGCAGGCAGACGTGCTGCAAATGTCTTGGCACTAGTGGGACTATAGCAAAGTCCAATAGCCACGTATAGGATGCCACTAGGTTCACTGAGTGTGTGCTAGTATAATGGCTTAGTTATAATTAGTTGGAGTGTGCAACGCAGGCAGATGCGCTCTGCAAATGTCTTGGCACTAGTAGGACTATAGCAAAGTCCAATAGCCACGTATAGGATGCCACTAAAAAACACTTAGTGTGTGCAAGTATAATGGCTTAGTTATAATTAGTTGGAGTGTGCAACGCAGGCAGATGCGCTCTGCAAATGTCTTGGCACTAGTGGGACTATAGCAAAGTCCAATAGCCACGTATAGGATGCCACTAGGTACACTGAGTGTTTGCTAGTAAAATTGCTTAGTTTAAAAAAGTTGTAGTGTGCAATGCAGGCAGACGTGCTCTGCAAATGTCTTTGCACTAGTGGGACTATAGCAAAGTCCAATAGCCACGTATAGGATGCCACTAGGTACACTGAGTGTGTGCTAGTATAATGGCTTAGTTATAATTAGTTGGAGTGTGCAACGCAGGCAGACGTGCTGCAAATGTCTTGGCACTAGTGGGACTATAGCAAAGTCCAATAGCCACGTATAGGATGCCACTAGGTACACTGAGTGTGTGCTAGTATAATGGCTTAGTTATAATTAGTTGGAGTGTGCAACGCAGGCAGACGTGCTGCAAATGTCTTGGCACTAGTGGGACTATAGCAAAGTCCAATAGCCACGTATAGGATGCCACTAGGTACACTGAGTGTGTGCTAGTATAATGGCTTAGTTATAATTAGTTGGAGTGTGCAACGCAGGCAGACGTGCTGCAAATGTCTTGGCACTAGTGGGACTATAGCAAAGTCCAATAGCCACGTATAGGATGCCACTAGGTACACTGAGTGTGTGCTAGTATAATGGCTTAGTTATAATTAGTTGGAGTGTGCAACGCAGGCAGACGTGCTGCAAATGTCTTGGCACTAGTGGGACTATAGCAAAGTCCAATAGCCACGTATAGGATGCCACTAGGTACACTGAGTGTGTGCTAGTATAATGGCTTAGTTATAATTAGTTGGAGTGTGCAACGCAGGCAGACGTGCTGCAAATGTCTTGGCACTAGTGGGACTATAGCAAAGTCCAATAGCCACGTATAGGATGCCACTAGGTACACTGAGTGTGTGCTAGTATAATGGCTTAGTTATAATTAGTTGGAGTGTGCAACGCAGGCAGACGTGCTGCAAATGTCTTGGCACTAGTGGGACTATAGCAAAGTCCAATAGCCACGTATAGGATGCCACTAGGTACACTGAGTGTGTGCTAGTATAATGGCTTAGTTATAATTAGTTGGAGTGTGCAACGCAGGCAGACGTGCTGCAAATGTCTTGGCACTAGTGGGACTATAGCAAAGTCCAATAGCCACGTATAGGATGCCACTAGGTACACTGAGTGTGTGCTAGTATAATGGCTTAGTTATAATTAGTTGGAGTGTGCAACGCAGGCAGACGTGCTGCAAATGTCTTGGCACTAGTGGGACTATAGCAAAGTCCAATAGCCACGTATAGGATGCCACTAGGTACACTGAGTGTGTGCTAGTATAATGGCTTAGTTATAATTAGTTGGAGTGTGCAACGCAGGCAGACGTGCTGCAAATGTCTTGGCACTAGTGGGACTATAGCAAAGTCCAATAGCCACGTATAGGATGCCACTAGGTTCACTGAGTGTGTGCTAGTATAATGGCTTAGTTATAATTAGTTGGAGTGTGCAACGCAGGCAGATGCGCTCTGCAAATGTCTTGGCACTAGTAGGACTATAGCAAAGTCCAATAGCCACGTATAGGATGCCACTAAAAAACACTTAGTGTGTGCAAGTATAATGGCTTAGTTATAATTAGTTGGAGTGTGCAACGCAGGCAGATGCGCTCTGCAAATGTCTTGGCACTAGTGGGACTATAGCAAAGTCCAATAGCCACGTATAGGATGCCACTAGGTACACTGAGTGTTTGCTAGTAAAATTGCTTAGTTTAAAAAAGTTGTAGTGTGCAATGCAGGCAGACGTGCTCTGCAAATGTCTTTGCACTAGTGGGACTATAGCAAAGTCCAATAGCCACGTATAGGATGCCACTAGGTACACTGAGTGTGTGCTAGTATAATGGCTTAGTTATAATTAGTTGGAGTGTGCAACGCAGGCAGACGTGCTGCAAATGTCTTGGCACTAGTGGGACTATAGCAAAGTCCAATAGCCACGTATAGGATGCCACTAGGTACACTGAGTGTGTGCTAGTATAATGGCTTAGTTATAATTAGTTGGAGTGTGCAACGCAGGCAGACGTGCTGCAAATGTCTTGGCACTAGTGGGACTATAGCAAAGTCCAATAGCCACGTATAGGATGCCACTAGGTACACTGAGTGTGTGCTAGTATAATGGCTTAGTTATAATTAGTTGGAGTGTGCAACGCAGGCAGACGTGCTGCAAATGTCTTGGCACTAGTGGGACTATAGCAAAGTCCAATAGCCACGTATAGGATGCCACTAGGTACACTGAGTGTGTGCTAGTATAATGGCTTAGTTATAATTAGTTGGAGTGTGCAACGCAGGCAGACGTGCTGCAAATGTCTTGGCACTAGTGGGACTATAGCAAAGTCCAATAGCCACGTATAGGATGCCACTAGGTACACTGAGTGTGTGCTAGTATAATGGCTTAGTTATAATTAGTTGGAGTGTGCAACGCAGGCAGACGTGCTGCAAATGTCTTGGCACTAGTGGGACTATAGCAAAGTCCAATATCCACGTATAGGATGCCACTAGGTTCACTGAGTGTGTGCTAGTATAATGGCTTAGTTATAATTAGTTGGAGTGTGCAACGCAGGCAGATGCGCTCTGCAAATGTCTTGGCACTAGTAGGACTATAGCAAAGTCCAATAGCCACGTATAGGATGCCACTAGGTACACTGAGTGTGTGCTAGTATAATGGCTTAGTTATAATTAGTTGGAGTGTGCAACGCAGGCAGACGTACTGCAAATGTCTTGGCACTAGTGGGACTATAGCAAAGTCCAATAGCCACGTATAGGATGCCACTAGGTACACTGAGTGTGTGCTAGTATAATGGCTTAGTTATAATTAGTTGGAGTGTGCAACGCAGGCAGACGTGCTGCAAATGTCTTGGCACTAGTGGGACTATAGCAAAGTCCAATAGCCACGTATAGGATGCCACTAGGTACACTGAGTGTGTGCTAGTATAATGGCTTAGTTATAATTAGTTGGAGTGTGCAACGCAGGCAGACGTGCTGCAAATGTCTTGGCACTAGTGGGACTATAGCAAAGTCCAATAGCCACGTATAGGATGCCACTAGGTACACTGAGTGTGTGCTAGTATAATGGCTTAGTTATAATTAGTTGGAGTGTGCAACGCAGGCAGACGTGCTGCAAATGTCTTGGCACTAGTGGGACTATAGCAAAGTCCAATAGCCACGTATAGGATGCCACTAGGTACACTGAGTGTGTGCTAGTATAATGGCTTAGTTATAATTAGTTGGAGTGTGCAACGCAGGCAGACGTGCTGCAAATGTCTTGGCACTAGTGGGACTATAGCAAAGTCCAATAGCCACGTATAGGATGCCACTAGGTACACTGAGTGTGTGCTAGTATAATGGCTTAGTTATAATTAGTTGGAGTGTGCAACGCAGGCAGACGTGCTGCAAATGTCTTGGCACTAGTGGGACTATAGCAAAGTCCAATAGCCACGTATAGGATGCCACTAGGTACACTGAGTGTGTGCTAGTATAATGGCTTAGTTATAATTAGTTGGAGTGTGCAACGCAGGCAGACGTGCTGCAAATGTCTTGGCACTAGTGGGACTATAGCAAAGTCCAATAGCCACGTATAGGATGCCACTAGGTACACTGAGTGTGTGCTAGTATAATGGCTTAGTTATAATTAGTTGGAGTGTGCAACGCAGGCAGACGTGCTGCAAATGTCTTGGCACTAGTGGGACTATAGCAAAGTCCAATAGCCACGTATAGGATGCCACTAGGTTCACTGAGTGTGTGCTAGTATAATGGCTTAGTTATAATTAGTTGGAGTGTGCAACGCAGGCAGATGCGCTCTGCAAATGTCTTGGCACTAGTAGGACTATAGCAAAGTCCAATAGCCACGTATAGGATGCCACTAAAAAACACTTAGTGTGTGCAAGTATAATGGCTTAGTTATAATTAGTTGGAGTGTGCAACGCAGGCAGATGCGCTCTGCAAATGTCTTGGCACTAGTGGGACTATAGCAAAGTCCAATAGCCACGTATAGGATGCCACTAGGTACACTGAGTGTTTGCTAGTAAAATTGCTTAGTTTAAAAAAGTTGGAGTGTGCAATACAGGCAGATGTGCTCTGCTAATGTCTTTGCACTAGTGGGACTATAGCAAAGTCCAATAGCCACGTATAGGATGCCACTAGGTACACTGAGTGTGTGCTAGTATAATGGCTTAGTTATAATTCGTTGGAGTGTGCAACGCAGGCAGATGCGCTCTGCAAATGTCTTGGCACTAGTGGGACTATAGCAAAGTCCAATAGCCACGTATAGGATGCCACTAGGTACACTGAGTGTTTGCTAGTAAAATTGCTTAGTTTAAAAAAGTTGTAGTGTGCAATGCAGGCAGACGTGCTCTGCAAATGTCTTTGCACTAGTGGGACTATAGCAAAGTCCAATAGCCACAGATAGGATGCCACTAGGTACACTGAATGTTTGCTAGTATAATGGCTTACTTAGAATGAGTTGGAGTGTGCAGAGGACAAGAGGGTACAGTGGCAGGATTGTGGTGCTCTGGGTAGAGGAATGGAAGCCTGCCTTTCTATTCCCTCCTAATGGTGAAATGCAGGGAGGAAATCCCTGACCTGGGCTACACAGACGCTGTTGCTGTTTGCAGGACCTGTCACTTATGGCTCTCTGACCCTGCCGCTTTGAGCCCTTAAAAGGACTGCTAGAATGTGCTCTCCCTAAGCTGTCTAACGCTGTGTATGCAGCGCATACAGCTGTATCGGCTATAGGACTCAGGAGGACGGAGCTGCGACACTGATGTCTGACACCAAAGACGCAGAAGGCAGATAATGGCGTTCGTGAAGAAAATGTCCGGTTTTATAATGCAGGGACATGTGACATGCAGATCCTATCACACATGCCGTTGCTTCTCTGGCTCAAAGTCCACTTAGGTGTGTGTGTGTCTGTGATTGGCTGACATGCTGGCCCGCCCCACAAGACGCGCGCGCTTAGGGAAGGAAGACAAGAAAAAAAAAAAAAAAAATGGCGATCGCCATTATAGAAACAGCAGTGATCTGAAGGCGCTGTTCACGCACACTATACACTGAAATGTGATAATAGTTTGATTCACAGAGTGACTTACACTATTACAGCAGAAACCAAGCTAGGATTTAGCTGTTTTTTGGCTGCTAGAACCGTTCTCGAACGTTTCTAGAACTATCGAGCTTTTGCAAAAAGCTCGAGTTCTAGTTCGATCTAGAACATGCCCCAAAATCACTCGAGCCGCGAACTGGAGAACCACGAACCACGAACCGCGCTCAACTCTAGTCATCAATAAACACAAGTGACCCAGTGCCATTGAAAGCCATGCATGCCCATGCCATCACGTTGCCTCCACCATGTTTTACAGAGGATGTGGTGTGCCTTGGATCATGTGCCGTTCCCTTTCTTCTCCAAACTTTTTTCTTCCCATCATTCTGGTACAGGTTGATCTTTGTCTCATCTGTCCATAGAATACTTTTCCAGAACTGAGCTGGCTTCATGAGGTGTTTTCCAGCAAATTTAACTCTGGCCTGTCTATTTTTGGAATTGATGAATGGTTTGCATCTAGATGTGAACCCTTTGTATTTACTTTCATGGAGTCTTCTCTTTACTGTTGACTTAGAGACAGATACACCTACTTCACTGAGAGTGTTCTGGACTTCAGTTGATGTTGTGAACGGGTTCTTCTTCACCAAAGAAAGTATGCGGCGATCATCCACCACTGTTGTCATCCGTGAACGCCCAGGCCTTTTTGAGTTTTTGAGTTCCCAAGCTCACCAGTCAATTCCTTTTTTCTCAGAATGTACCCGACTGTTGATTTTGCTACTCCAAGCATGTCTGCTATCTCTCTGATGGATTTTTTTTTTTTTCAGCCTGAGGATGTTCTGCTTCACCTCAATTGAGAGTTCCTTAGACCGCATGTTGTCTGGTCACAGCAACAGCTTCCAAATGCAAAACCACACACCTGTAATCAACCCCAGACCTTTTAACTACTTCATTGATTACAGGTTAACGAGGGAGACGCTTTCAGAGTTAATTGCAGCCCTTAGAGTCCCTTGTCCAATTACTATTGGTCCCTTGAAAAAGAGGAGGCTATGCATTACAGAGCTATGATTCCTAAACCCTTTCCCCGATTTGGATGTGAAAACTCTCATGTTGCAGCTGGGAGTGTGCACTTTCAGCCCATATTATATATATAATTGTATTTCTGAACATGTTTTTGTAAACAGCTAAAATAAAACTTTTTGTCACTGTCCAAATATTTCTGGACCTAACTGTATTGTCTCCTCCCAATATCCTATAGAATGTAAGCCCGCAATGGCAGGGTCCTCTTCCTTTTGAATCAGTCTGTGTACTGTAATTTGTATATGTGTTCTGTATGTAACCCCTTCTCATGTACAGCACCATGGAATCAATAGTGCTCTATAAAAAATAATAATAATAATTATTATTATTATTATTATTATTATTATTATTATTATTATTATTATTAATAATATGAATAATAATATGAATAATAATATGAATAATAATATGTATCTTTTTAGATGTATGTAAACTTCTGGTTTCAACTGTACTTCCAAGTTTCTGGGTAAAATCTGAAAAAATGTTGAAAAGTTTGCGGTATGAATGCTTTTTCAAGGCACGGTACACATTATGTAAAAAGATTGCTCTTTTATTCATAAAGCAGATAGAAATCTCTGCACATGATTATAAAAAAGTGTTTTTTCATATAGTATATCACAAAAGTGAATACACCTATCACATTTTTTAAAAATATTTTGTCTTTTTATGGTACAACAAAGAAGTTATGAAGCTTTGATACAATGTAAAGTAATCAGTGTGCAGCTTGTATAAGAGTGTAAATTTGATGTGCCCTCTAAATAACTCAACAAACAGCCATTAATATTGAAAACGCTGGCAACAAACGTGAGTACACGCCTAAGTGAAAATTACATATTGTGCCCAAAGTGTCGATATTTGTGTGGCCACCATTATTCTCATGCACTGCCTTAACTCTCTTGGGCATGGAGTTCACTAGCGCTTCACAGGAGCCTCTGGAATCTTTTTCTATTCTCCATGATGGCATCACGGAGCTGGTGGATGTTAGAGACCTTACACCCCTCCACCTTCTGTTTGAGGATGTTCCACAGATACTTAATAGAGTTTATATCTAGCATCTTTACCCTTAGTTTCTTTAGCAAGGCAGTGGTTGTCTTTGAGGTGTGTTTAGGGTCGTTATGTTGGAATACTCCTCTGCGGTCCAGTTTATGAAGGGAGGGGATCATTTAGTTTGTCACAGTACACATTGGCATTCATGGTTCCCTCAACGAATTGTAGCTCCAGATAGCTGGCAGCATTCATGCAGCCTCAAACCTTGACACTCCGACCACCATACCTGATTGTGGGCAAGACACATTTGTCTTTGCACTCCTTACCTGGTCGCTGCCACACACGCTTAACACCATCTGAACCAAATAGGTTTATCTTGGTGTTATCAGACCACAGAACATGGTTCCAGTAATCAAGGTCTTTAGTCTGCTTGTCTTCAGCAAAGTATTTGTGGTCTTTCTTGTGCATCATCTTTAGAAGAGGATTCCTTCTGGGATAACAGCTATAGAGACCAATTTGATGCAGTGTGTGGCATATGATCTGATCACTGACAGAATGACCCCCACCCTTTTAACCTCTGCAGCAATGCTGGCAGCACTAATACGTTTATTTTTAAGAGACCACTTCTGGATATGATGCTGAGCATATGCATGCAGCTTCTTTGGTCGACCATGGCGAGTGGAACCTGTCTTGTTAAACCACTGTATGGTCTTGGCCACCGTGCTGCAGTCAGTTTCAGGGTGTTGGTAATCTTATTATAGGCTAGGCCATCTTTATGTAGAGCAGCAATTCTTTTTTTCAGATCCTCAGAAAATTGTTTGCCATGAGGTGCCATGTTGATCTTTCAGTGACCAGTATGGGAGAATGTTTGAGAGATAATACCAAATTTAACACACCTGCTCCCCATTCACACTTGAGACCTTGTAACAGTAATGAATCACATGACACCAGGGGAGAAAATGGCTTATAGGGCCACTTTTCACTTAGGGGTGTACTTACTTTTGTGGCTAGTGGTTTTGATATTAATGGCTGTGTGTTATTTAGAGGGCACACCAAATTTACACTGTTATACAAGCTGCACACTGACTACTTTACATTGTATCAAAGGGTCAGATCTTCAGTGTTGCCCTATAAAAAGATATATATATATACATGAAATATTTATAAAAAAAAAGATATATATACATGAAATATTTATAAAAATATAAGGGGGTGTACTCATTTGTGTGATTCCCTGTACTTGGATGAAGTCTGTGACTGCGCATCCAGGTCACCTGATCCTGACTTTGGGTTATCTGGAAATAGAAAAGTATTTAAATCCTATCGTATAGAGGACATTTTCAGTGTTTTCTTACAATGCAAGGAAATGCAAAAGAAAAAAAAATTATGGAAATACATAGTGTCCTTTCTTATGCTCATTTGATGGATTTTGGATTGGGCCGTTTATGACATAATAATGCAGTCAATGAATATGTTTGTGCCCCTTTTACAATAAGACAAGAGGGATTTGCATCAGCTCTAGGGTTACTCGCCCACCATTCTCATCAGTTTTCCTGTTAATGTATGTCAAATAGACCAGACCACATGCAGGGAAACCTGCGCTTGTACATGTGTTCCACATGTGTTCATTTTTTTTTTAAATGTTGACCATTCACGATATAGAAGTCTTTAAAGGCTGCAAATATAATCTTCCACTGACTATACTGATCATGAATATTTATATAAACAATGATGCTACTTGTGTATCTGATACCAAAGGAATAGGAGTGATGAATGCACATAAAAGGTTTGTCACATACACAAAAATGTGGGAAATACCCAGCAGTCACTCACTAATAATATGCATTTAGCAATTTGGTTCTGAAAAAATAACTGGAATTTCAAGAAAAGGAAAAAAACTTTACAAAATTGCTTATATTACCACGATTGCTTTGTAATAGTGATGGGCAGACTGGCAGATAACTGGGACTGGCGAGTCCATGTCATCTGGTTTTTAAAATCCGGTTCCAGTCTCCATATAAATCAATGGGACCAGAATCCGGCGATTAAAAATGTTGGTAGAAGAGATAGGGGGATGGGAGCAAGTGCGCTGTATTTACCAGGGGTCTGTCGCGGCTGTACACTGCTACCAGGGTGCACATTCACTTCAGGGGCTGCGCATTGTTGTTCATGCATATACACTGCTTTCCCTGCCCATCAGCATCTGTGATTGGTTGCAGTCAGACACGTCCCTACCCTGAGTAACAGCATGTCCAATGCTTCCAATCACAGACCCGGTCTGTTGGTCTATCGTACAGGAAAAATAAATAAATAAAATATTTGACGTAAGGTCCCCTCACATTATGATACCCAGCTTATCTTGACTGTGTATCAAAATAAGAGGAACCACATGTAGTTTTATTTTTTTTAATTATTTAAATAAAAAATTTAAAAAACCTACATGTAGTCCCCCCCAGCCAAAATAAAGCCCAACAGCTGGGGGCGGGTATTTTCAGGCTGTGGAGGAAAAAAATGCTTATTGAGCCACCCCGGCCTAAAAACAGCAGCCTGCAGCTACCAGAATTGTCGAATCCATTAGATGCAACAATCCAAGCACTTTACCTGGCTCTTCCCAATTGCCCTGGTGCAGTGGCAATCAGGATAATAAGGGGTTAATACCGCCCACAGCTGCCACTAAGCGCTAGATGGGCGGCTGCAGGCTGCTATTTTTAGGCTGGGGATTGGCCCAATAAGCAAGAGTCTCCCTAGCCTGATAATACCAGCCCTCAGCTGTCGGGCTTTATCAAAGCTGGGAATCAAAATTGGGGGGACCACACACTGTTTTTTTTTTTTAAATATTTATGTAAATAATTTAAAAAAGTCTCATGCGATTCCTCTTATTTTGATACACAGCCAAGATAAGTGCACGGCTGGGGGCTGCAGCCTGTAGCCGTATGTTTTATCTGGACTGGGTATTAAAATATCAGGTGACCCTGCGCCAAATATTTTATTTATTTATTTTTACTTTACGCTATAGACCCGCACACAGCGCCTGTGATTGGTTGCAGGCAGACGCTGTTAACCAGGCCGGGGGTGCATCTGACTTGAACCAATCACAGACGCCAATGGACGAGGAATGTAGTGCATATGTATGTGTGACGCCCTGGCAAAACCAGGTAGTCACACATAGGCCCCCGCATAACACCTTCCCTCAACTAGGTGACATTCAGCCGACCTGAAACCCTAGTCACCACCCCTTAAGGCCGCTTTACACGCTACGACATCGCTAAAGCGATGCCGTTGGCGTCACGGAATTTGTGACGCACATCCGGCCGCGTTAGCAATGTCGTTGCGTGTGACATCTATGAGCGATTTTAAATAGTCACAAAAACGTTCAAAATCGCTCATCGGTGACATGCCCCCCTATTCCCAATTATCATTGCTGTTGCAGGTACGATGTTGTTTGTCGTTCCTGCGGCAGCACACATCGCTATGTGTGACACCGCAGGAGCGACGAACATCTCCTTACCTGCGGCCACCGGCAATGAGGAAGGAAGGAGATGGGCGGGATGTTACGTACCGCTCATCTCCGCCTCTCCGCTTCTATTGGGCAGCCGCTTAGTGACGTCGCTGTGACACCGAACGAACCGCCCCCTTATAAAGGAGGCGGTTCGCCGGTCACAGCGACGTCGCTAGGCAGGTAAGTAGTTTAACGGGTCCGCGCGATTTTGTGCGCAACGGGCAGCGATTTGCCTGTGACGCACAAATGATGGGGGCGGGTACGCACGCTAGTGATCTCGCTAGCGAGATCACAGCATGTAAAGCGGCCTTCAGGGCAAGACAGGCACACCAGTGGGCGGGACCAGGCGGTTAGGGAACGCCCACCTAGGGGTCTAGACTGCCCGGGGTGGGAAAACAAGTGGAGAAGTTTGTAGTTCGAGTTGAGAGGAATGTGGGCAGGAGCTAGGTGTAGCTCCAGCAGGGGAAGTTCAAGTTGAATGGTGCCAGGGTCAGAACCCTGGTACCTTGGCTAGGTGGCAGACGGTGGTTGCCGTCAGCAGGAGACGGGAAAATGGCTCAGCAGACCCGAGGAGGACTGGAGAAGGGTTGGAACCCACCGGTACCGACACCGGAGACCCGACCGGAAACCATGCACAGAGGGGGTACTCGGACCCTGAAGCCAGGACCGAAACCAGCGGCCTAGCTAATTAACCGATTGAGGGCAGGATTACAGGTCCTGTCCCAACCAAAGTCCCAAAAGAAGACAACCACCCACAGTGAGGGATAGGGCAACCGCCAGGGCCCATAGATTCCACGGGTCAGCGTCATCGGGCACGGATCCTTAGGCACACAGAAAGCCGGGAGCAGACTCCTGAGTTGCAAACCAGGAAACCCACAATACACAAAACAGTGTAGAGGAAAGGACGGCGACCACCAGCTCGGGTGGGTGGACCAGAGTACAACTGGCTACGGAAGCTGGCCATCAGCACCTTGGTTTACCAAAAGACTTGTGTGATTCATTCAATTGTGAGTAACCAACTATCCCCTGGTCCATCTGGGCGTGCAAGCCCCTGCCAGTACCATACCCTGCACAGAGACACTGGGCCCCGGGGCAACCATCTCTACCCACGGAGGGGTTAACATCCAGCTGCCATTACATCCCCCGGGTATCCCACAACCGCAGCGGTGGTGTCCCACTTCACCACACACCGTGGGTGGTGACACAGACATTCTACAATCAATCCTGTACAAATACGTCCCCCTTTTATTCGGAGTGCAACCCCGGATCCGAGCAGCGCCGGCTGCTGGCACGGGGGCGGCACATATGAGCATAATGCGTGGCCCCGGAAGTCAATGGGCGGCCGCGGGAGCAGTGTACATCCACAATGGAGGCTCGGTAAATGTGAAGCACTTGTTTCATTCTCGTTTTCTTCATTTTTCTTTTATTTTTTTTATTTCCCCAGTTGCCGAATCCGGATGAATTACCCGGGCACTCGGGTAAGTTTGAAACCAAGCAGATCCACCCATCACTACTTTGTAATAAAAGGCTAAAGGGGGCTTTACACGCTACAACATCGCTAATGCGAACTCGTTGAGGTCACGGAATTGGTGACGCACATCCGGCCGCATTATCGATGCCGTTGCGTGTGACACCTATGAGCAAAAACGTGCAAAATCGCTCATCAGTGACATGGGGGTCCATTCTCAAAAATCGTTACTGCAGCAGTAACGAGGTTGTTCCTCGTTCCTGCGGCAGCACACATCGCTCCGTGTGACACAGCAGGAACGAGGAACCTCTCCTTACCTGCCTCCCGGCCGCTATGCGGAAGGAAGGAGGTGGGCGGGATGTTACGTCCCGCTCATCTCCGCCCCTCCGCTTCTATTGGGAGGCGGTTCAGTGACGCAGCTGTGACGTCGCTGTGACGCTGAACGAACCGCCCCCTTAGAAAGGAGGCGGTTCGCCGATCACAGCGACGTCGCCGGACAAGTAAGCAGTGTGACGGGTCTGGGCGATGTTGTGCGGCATGGGCAGAGATTTGCCCGTGTTGCACAACAGATGGGGGCGGGTAAAGCGGCCTCAAGTTTAAAGTTAGCTAAAACATGTTAAATATGACAGAGTTGTTATTGGAGACCTTAAAAGTCAATCTATATGATTCACTGAGGAAGAAATTATAAAAATTGTTTTGGTGCCTCAGCTATTAGGCTGACTTTCGGTGTATGGAGTCCTTTGTATTAGATATGTCATTAATTTTTTTGTAACAGCTCTACTTTTTGAGATGATATACAGTTGCGCTCACTTGAATTAGGGATTCTATATTGACTTTGTCAATTGCATGTTCAGCAATGCAGTAGAGTACTTGGCATTTGCCCATGGATAAGCTAAAGGCGAGTATTTTTGACGGTCTTCAAATCAGAGGACTCATGAAAGATCCACACTTCAAAGATTCACTGAACGATGCAGCAGCAGATGCATGGTCTTCTTTCTCTATGGTTTGTACAGAATGTTCTTGAGAACTATAAAGCAGATAATTACACTGAACAAGTAGAAATAATTCTATCTTTTTTCCGGCACCTTACCTTTACAATGAGTATCAAGTGCATTATCTTCACAGCCTCTTTGATCATCTCCTAGAAAACTTTAGTGACCTAAGTGAAGAGTAGAATGAAAAATTCCACCAAGATTTAAGAAATATAGAAGAAAGATAATAAGGGCACTGAAAAGACCACATGATGGGCGGCATGGTGGCTCAGTGGTTAGCACTGCAGTCTTGCAGCACTGTCCCACCAAGGACACAATCTACAAGGAGTTTGTATGTTCTCCCCGTGTTTGCGTGGGTTTCCTCCGGGTTCTCCGGTTTCCTCCCACACTCCAAAGACATACTGATAGGGACTTTAGATTGTGAGCCCCAATGGGGACAGTATTGCCAATGTATGTAAAGCGCTGTGGAATTAATAGCGCTATATAAATGAATAAAATTATTATTATTATGATGCTGGACTGCTGATTGTCTATTGTAATTACACCGGTGCAACTAACCGCAAGAAATCTTTAAAGTGCTGATTTTGTGATTTATGTCAGTAAATGAACAGAGTATGGCAACTTTTAATGCAAATTTAATTCTTATGGGATTTAATTTTTTCATAAATAAATCTACATGTATGAATTTGTTTTAATAATCAAGAAGGCACAAATAATAATTTTTAGTAGACATTAGTCCTAGTGTTTGATCGGTCGTATGAATATTCTTAAGGCTGCTTTACACGCAGCGACATCGCTAGCAATGTGGCTGGTGAAAGCACCCGCCCCCGTCGGTTGTGCGTCACGGGCAAATCGCTACTCGTGGTGCACAACATCGCTAGGACCCGTCACACGTACTTACCTGCCTAGCGACGTTGCTGTGGTCGGCGAACCGCCTCCTTTCTAAGGGGGCGGTTCGTGCGGCGTCACAGCGACGTCACATGGCAGCCGTCCAATAGAAGTGGAGGGGCGGAGAGCAGCTGAAAGAAAGTAACGCCCACCTCGTTGCCGGAGGACGCAGGTACGGTGTTGTTCCTCGTTCCTGGGGTGTCACATGTAGCGATGTGTGCTGCCTCAGGAACGACGAACAACCTGTGTCCTGCAACAGCAACGATATTTGGGATTAGAACGACGTGTCAACAATCAACGATTAGGTGAGTAATTTTGATCGTTAGCGGTCGGTCGTACATTTCACACACAACGGCGTCGCTAATAAGGCCGGATGTGCATCACGAATTCTGTGACCTCAACGACATCTCGTTAGCGATGTCGTTGCGTGTAAAGCCCCCTTTAAGGTATATCCCATCTCATCAACTAGAACACATGGAAGAAAAATGAGGGCGGATTTAGAATCAGCAACAAAAACTGCCCTAAAAACAGCTTAAATATTTCAGGTATTAATTTTATTGCTCCCCAGTGTTAGAAATGGCTTATTTAGCATGCTGATGGCCACAGTTCAAACTTTGGACAGGGGCTCCACCAGCATGTTGATCAGATCTGTCAGCCCCTGTAGTAATGTCCTACATCCTGTAATAATTGTCCAAATCCTATAATAATCCTGGTCTCTTTATTAATGTTCCCCTATCTAGTCCCTTCCTGTAGTAATGTCCCCGTCCTGTAATAATGTTCCCCGTCCTGGCCACAGCCTGTGATATTGTTCTCTGTCCTGTAATGTTGTCCCACATTCTCGCACCATCCTTTAATATTGTCTTCCATCCTGGATCATTCATATAATAATGATTCCATCCTTAGCTTCTTCCTATAATAATGGACCCTGGTGTTAAGGGGGGACTGGCAGATTAGTATAAAAGTGATGTATATCCCAATTGCTAGTCGGGGTCCACCGTGCTCCAAGATGGTAAAGGAGCTGCTGGGAATCCGCAAGTCAGGCGGATAATACAGAGCTGGGTGGCTCCAAAATAATATGATCCTGATCCAAGTTAAACGTCACTTGAACCAGGACTATTGTGAACCCTGTTAACGCCACAGGGTCCACACACCCAAACCAGGACCTCCCCTGTTAGCACCACAGCAGTCCTGGTGTACACTGTCCATGTGTGTAGGGGGCACGTCGTAACAGTTGGCGCAGCAGCCGCAACCCGGTAAACTCCACTGGGCTGCTACAACAGGACTGGAGTGATAGGAGGGGAAGCGCAGCGCCTGACCCTAACGTGCTGAGTCATGAAATCTTGACGTGACACACTGGACGCCTAACCCTGCCTTCCGCCTTCAGAACTAGTGGTCGAGGCTGCAATGTGGCTCAATACATGTGCAAAGCATAAATGGAGAATGAAGACTGCGCACCATGGTGCAGTCTCCAAGCCATTTTAACACCTAGGGTCCACCCCCAACCCAGTGTGAACCACAATGGTGCCTCCAGGGGCCAATAGCGGAGTGCCATATCATCAGTGAAGTCACCAGCTGGCTATCCGAAACTGCCACGTCACTGATGACACAATGGCAGCATGGCCCCAAACACCATACCAGTCATCGTCTGATATGCAATGATGGGGTGCCAGGTCACAGGGTTGGGCCTTCGCAAGTCAGTACGGAGTGGCCACATCATCAGGACACCTGACACTATCCAGCCTAATAGGGCCTGCCACCTCACAGACATGCCCAGTGAAGTCCTTACTGGACTTAGCCTCTGATGCACTAAGTGCGTGCCATGCTCAGTAGCCTGAACTTAGTCTCAGAAATAAGACTATCAGGCTGAGCATGCTCAGTAGGCACAACACAGGACTTGTACACAGAATGAAGTCCAAGTACCTGAGCAAAGAGGCTTTTTGCACTAAGTGTGGGAGCCTGCTCAGTAGCCTGAACTGAGGACTTAGCCTCAGAAATGGTACTAACAGGCTGAGCATGCTCACTAAGCATAACACTGGACATAGGCTCTGGCTGGGGTAAATCGGCACGCTCATGTGCCCTAGCCACCTCCCCACACTTAGACGTGGAAGAAGAAGCAGCCAGCTGGACAACCCGCGACACAGGCCAAAAATGCCGGCCGGCGCCTGGGCGTAGCAGAGACGACAGCAGGATGCTTGCGGTTGGATCATAGTCGCCACAGGTACCACTGTGCGATGGGCATGAGATGGAGATATGCAGTTGAAGCTACAAAACTTGCTGCACCGCACAATCTCCCCTGACGACCATTCGATATGTGGGGAATGCCGCTTCAGCGAAGGCATGACCAGCAGAATATCATCTGCACCGTTAGGGAGAACCAGGAAGGAAATGGTCTCCCTATGCCCAGATGACATGGCAAGGGTAACTGGCACCATCCGATGGGGAATTCCCTTAGGTAAAAAGGACTCATCCACCACAAGGACTCTCACTGGCCTTGGCATTTGCACCAGTGGGATGGCATGCCACTGGGCGAAAGAGGAGGAGATAAAATTATTCCCAGCCCCTGTGTCCAAACGAGCCTTTGTGGACCAGGTAGCCCCTTAAAGGACACGGACACAGGGAACATCACCCCCATGGATGACTCCTGGTCCAGTCTGCCACCAGCTATGGTCACCGATCGCGGTTACTTAGCCTGATGCTTTGGGCAGCGGTTGGCATAATGACCGAACTGCCCACAAGCGAAACAGGTAGGACCCTTGTTATTCAATAACCTAGCAACACCAACCCTAGAGATGTCCATAGGGACAGGGGCGTCCTCTAAGGGAGGTACAGTGAGAGAGACCACCACAGTGGCTGAACAACCCTCTGACCTGCGCTCCAGCTGACATTTTGAGTTTTGCAGGTCAATACGGGTAGCCAGTGTCATAAGGTGTTCAAGGGAGGTTGGCACCTCGCGGTACACTAACGTATCCGTGACATGCGAGCCCAACCTCTTCCAAAAAAGCGGAATGAGGGTCCTATTTGGAAACCCTAGTCCTGCAGCAAGTGTCCTGAACCTCACAGCATACGGACTCGAGGAGGTACACCCATGCTCCAAAGTCAGCAGCTGCAAGGCTGTATCATGAGCAACCTGAGGCCCCAGGAACACTCGCTGAATGGACTCCAAAAACTCAGCAAAGTCCTGAATTATGGGGTCGTTCCTCTCTCACAATAGTGCAGCCCACTCCAGTGCTCTATCAGAGAGCAAGGAGATGATAAACCCCACGTTCGACCTCTTCTTAGGGAACCATGCAGCCAGCAGGTCCAGATGGATTGAGCACTGGTTCATGAATCCCCTACACGCCTTGTGTTGCGGGCGGGGGCTGCTGCCGCTTCTCAGGGCCCGCTCGGATCTGGGGTTCGCTACTGCGGCTCGAGTGGTGATCGGGCCCAGGCTCGCACGGCGTCCGTCCTCACAACCGTCATAAAGGGGGATATTTACAAGGGATTTGTTGTGTCGGTGACGCCACTCGTGGGTTGCGGTGAGGAATGGTGACATCGCCGCTGCCTGGTGATGGGGCGCCCGGGGCTGATGGAGCAGGGCAGCAAGATGGGATAGGGGAAGTGTAGTCCCGGGGCCCGCGGTCTGAACACGGGAGTGATAGCTGCTGGAGGTGGCGTGCCGGGTTGGACCGGGGGTCAATGCTGTACTCACAGTTCAGTAATTTCACACAAGTCCAGTGGTAAACCAAGTTGCCAGTGAAAGGCTGCCATTGGAGGATGTATTCGGGTCCCACACCCGAGGTAGTGAACAGGTATCCCTTCCTCCTGCACGCTGTGTTTGTCTCTCCTGTTGGACGACTTTGCATGGAACGGAGAAGTCCGCTCCCAGTTCTGTGTGCATTTGGGAGCTTCGGTCAGCAAAATCTGAGCCTTGGGATCTCTGTGGGTTCTGATGGACACCCTATCCCCCACATTGGTCTTTCGTTTCACTCTCATGGCTTCGGGAGAACAAGGCCCGAAACCTCGTTCTCTGCTGGTTAATTAACAAGTGGCATGCAACCTTCCTCGTCCTAGGGTTCAGGCACCCCGTATGTGCACGGCCTCCGGACTGGATTCCGGCTGTCGGCACCGGCGGGCTATGACCTTGCCCCGGTCCACTTAAAGTCTCCCGCGACTGGATCTCCGTTGCCTGTGGCCCTGTTCACTGTCTGCCACCTAGCCAGGTAGTCAAGGGGCCCTACCCCTGACTCCACTGCTGTCAACGGTCTGCACTTAACTGTGGTGTAAGCTAGACTATTGTATTCCCGCCTCTGACACCTCAGAACCTCTAGGTGGGCGTTCTCATCCACCTGATCCCGCCCACTGGTGCGTCCCTATAGTCCCGGGGGGGGGGTGACTAGGCTTTTGTGGCTGGTGTTACCTGTGTGTGGGGTGTTGTGTTGGTAGAATCCCAAGGAGAAGGTGATTCCTGCACCCAGGATGGGGTACAGTCATCTGTGACTACCTGGTTTTGCCAGGGCGTCACAATAGTTTTTGCTTTATTCAATTGATGAAAAAAAATTTTGAAGTTTGTAAAAAAAAAAAAAATTGCTTTTGGTGCCATTTTGTGAGACCTTAGGTGCTAACAGAGTAAACGATGTAGAACAGGGTACTTCAGACTATAAATGAAGGAATAATAATTTATTTTATTGCACTACGCGATTCAAGGACTGTGCTGTAGACTTCCTCAGGTGCTTTAACATTGTGGTGAACAAAGTTTATCTATATAGATAAAACAGGACATGCAATCAATTAATCAATTAGTATATATACTGTAAAAAAAACCCAATAAGTTAATCACCTGTTAGTCCATTTCTTAGATTTAACACATTAATAGTAGAAAAATATATACCGTATTTTTCGCTTTATAAGACGCACCCCCAAATTTGGTGAAGGAAAAGAGAATTTTTTTCTTTAATGTTAAATGGGGTCCATCTTATAATGCCAGTGTCCGTCTAACAAATCATATAGGGTATATGTCCCTCATAGCCCCCCATCCTAAAATTAGCCCCCTTAATCTGGATACAGCCCCCTTATATTGAATCTAGCCCCCTTGTGCTGGAACACGTCCCCCAGTGATGCCACATGTCCCGCATTGATGGCACACGTCCCCTATTTATGGCACACGTCCCCCTGTGCTGGCACACATCTTCTATTGCTGGCACAAGTCTCTTACTGCTGACACACGTCCCCTATTGCTGGCACAAGTCTCCTACTACTGGCACACGTCCCCTATTGCTGGCACACGTCCCCTATTGCTGGGACACGTCTCCTACAGCTGGCACAGGTCTCCTATAGATGGAACACGTCTCCTACAGCTGGAACAGGTCTCCTATGGATGGCACATATCCCCCTGTGCTGCCCATGGCCCCCTATGGATGGCACACGTCCCCCTATGTTTGATATGGCACCATGCTGTTGCCCATAGTAAAATAAAAAACTCTTTACTTACCTTCTCCAGTGCTGTCCTCCCTCGTGTCTCACTCCGTGCTGCTGAGCTCCACCACTTCCTGCTTCTCGGTGCCGGTCATGTGATCGGCACAGCAGAGTGACATCATCTTTACGTGCCTGATCACAGCGGCAGCAGGGAGACTGGGGAGACACCAGAGATCAGCGCTGAATGAAGTAAGTAAAGCTTTTTTATTTAAGGATGGGCAACAGCATGGGGGCCATATCTAACACAGGGGGGGCATGTGCCATCAAAGGGGGGCACACGCACATACTGTATAATATGCGCCGCTCCCCAGCCCATCACTGCGGTGTGGTTTCAGCACCACGGTGATCGACAATGGCAGTGCATATTATATGAGTGGGAGCAGGAGATCTCCCGCTGCCTCCTTAAGCCTCCACCAGACTGCCTCAGCCCCCAGCACCGCTCCAGAGCTGCCCCCACCTCTCCTGGGCCCTGCAGTATATAATCCGTATATTCTGATTTTTCAACTGCAGTTGTCGCAGGCGGAGGAGGGGACGCCGCGCTCTCCCACTGCTGCTCGGGTCCGGCTGCTGCGGCTGCTGCGGCCTGCTGCTGCTCGGTGGCTCGAGCGATGGGCCGGATCCCGGGGACTCTAGCGGCGCTCCTCGCCCGTGAGTGAAAGGGGGTTGTTGGGTGTGGGGATTGTTTATTGTCCGTGACGCCACCCACGGTTGTGGTGATTTGCAGCACCACCGCTGCTCAATATGGGGATCCCGGGAGTGGTGATGCGGAGAAGCCAGTTGTTGTGTTGCCCCTCCGTGGGTAGGGGTTGGTGATCCCGGGGCCCAGTGATGGTGTGGAAGGTGCAGGGCCTGATGGGCGCAGGGACGCGGGAGGCAGCGCTGTGCCTTGCGGCACTGTGGTACTCACTCAGCCTGAGACGTTGACACAGTTTTACGGTAAACCACACGGCTGGAAAGACGGTTCCCACGGACGGCTGCACTTGCTCTCCCAGTAGGTAACGGTGATGTCCCTTTGACCTGCACCTAGTGTTTCTGTGTTGGTAGCGATGGGTTCCCACCGGTAACCCGCTCCCCGGCTTGGATATGGGCCGGAGGAGCCCTACTTTGCCCGCAGACGCTGGCCCTGAGGAACTGGTGCCCTGGCGGTGGCGGTGTTCCTCCTTAATGGTTGGACTTTAGCCTTCAGTCGGGACTTGGTTGTTGGGGGATCGACGTCCCCTTCACTGACGGATTCGGCAAATTATGGCGACTCCTAGCCTTGCCGGGGTCCGAGAGGCCCCTGCCCTGGTGCTGACTGTCCTTCGTATACTGCTCCAGACCGCCGGGCCACTACCCGTCCGCGGTCCTTCCAGCAACCTCCGAGCAGTCCCCCTCCAGACGATCACCGCTGTTGTTGACCTTGCTGACACTATCCTGCACTTAGCTGGACTAACTTCAGGTCTTTCTACGTTTACTTTTACTCCTTTTCTTCTTTGCTCCACTACTACTTCACTTTCACTTAGCTGTTTACTCCTTCCTCACTCTAGCTCTTCCCTGAGCTGACTGCTGGTTCTCCCCGCCTCCAGGGCTGTGTACTCCTCGGTGGGCGGAGCCAACTGCCTGGCCCACCCCCTAGTGTGAACATCAGCCCCTGGAGAAAGGCAACAAGGATTTGAGTAGCTTTGGTGTTCCTAACTGGGATGTAGGGTGTAGTGGTGTGATGACCTGTGACCCCTGGCTTGCCCAGGGCGTCACACAGGCAGCGTCCCCAGGACAGCATTAGAGACTATGCCCTGAGGCTACAAACCGCCCTGCACACCCTAAAGTTAATAGACTCTATCAGTGAACCAGAGAGCAATAAAATGCTTGTGGAGCAGTTCCTGTAGGGGCTGGGGTCAGCAGAGGATTGCAAGCAGCTGCGGCTGTGAGCCCTGGAGCATCCGGACTTAAATTTTGCAGTTTTAAAGGACCGGGCCATAAAGGTTCTACAGAACCCTGAGGCCAGTGACTCTATACCATCATCTTGGCCAGCTGACACATCTCACCTGCTGGCGAGGCCTACTCTATTAGCTTTACCAGCACCTGCAGTGCCAGCAGCACTCCCTAGAGCTCACGGTGATCTGTTATCTAATGTTCAACAGCTGAGCAAGGACGTCGCCAGGATCCTCGAGGCCATGCAGCTCCAGCCAAAGACCAAGCTGGCAGAGAAAATCCAGCTCGCCGACAGCCCTGTGGACGTCCCCTGAATGCAGAGAAGGAGCAACAACCGTTATGGACAACCAGTTTGTTACAGGTGCAACAAGACCGGCCATTACGCCCGTCGGTGTCCTTTAAACGAGCAAACCCTGAGGCCAAGGGCCAATCCTCAGGAATAGATCAACAAGGCCCAGCTGATTGGCGTGAGCAGTATGTCGGAGGCCACCCCATCATCTCCCTCACCGTAGACGGGATCCCCACGTTTGCACTTCTGGACACCGGCTACCCTATATACTGTAACTGATCTGATGATGACCTTACCCCGCCAGATTCTGGCATTACCATTATTGCAGCCAATGGACTCCCAATAACCCAAGTGGGGTTTAAAGAAGTGACTCTTAAGGTGGGGAGAGTGGAGTTAGAGCGCCAAGGACTTATAGTGGTGCAGAATGACCCTAGTGACCGTAATTCGAAAATGGTCCTAGGAACCAATGTTATTGAAAATTGTATGGGGGGAGTATTGTACTTACTTCAGCAGCTGTCTGCAGCAACAGGAGTGGGGCGGCAGAGAGTCATGCAACGTGAAATCCGAGCCCTCCTGCAGCGGCAACAGGTGAATCTGTTTGGTGGAGAGATTGGCAGTGTGCGAGTGATGGATGTAGCACCCCTTGTAGTGCCTCCGCGAAGTGAGATGATGATTTGGTGTAGGGCAGCAGTAAGTACCGTGGACAAGATTATCAGGCAGTGGTGGAGCCCCTGCCTTCAGAACACTGGCCCACAGTTTTGACAGCCAGAAGAGTGATTGACGTCTGGAAGGGAAGAGTGCCCTTGAGAGTGATGAATTGTGGAGAGGAAGAGGTTAAGCTACCCAGATATGCCACTATTGCCAAGCTGTTCACAGTAGATATACATGCCATCCAAGCAGTAACATCCACCAACACTGCACCCCAACCAGTCAGTGACAGCTCACCAAGTCAATCAGGGGAGTGGTGTCAAGAATTACACGTAGGCACTGACTCCACACCTTCACATCACAAGGAGGGGGTCTACAGGGTAGCAAGACTTTGGGAGAATAAAAGGGGTCCAACACTACATCCCCATAGGTGCGCACCCACCCATTAAAGCGAGGTATAGGCCAATACCACCTGCACATTACCAGTGTGCCAAGGACATGTTGAGAATTGAAGGAGGCTGAGGTTATCCGTGACAGTTGTAGCCCCTGGGTAGCTCTATTGGTCCTGGTAAAGAAAAAAGACGGCACCATGAGAATGTGTATGGACTACCGAAAAATTAACCAGATCACCCACAAGGATGCGTACCCACTTCTCCGTATTGAGGAATCATTAGCTGCATTGAGAACTGCAAATTACTTTTCCACCCTCGATCTCACTAGTGGCTACTGGCAAGTGTCCATTGCTGAGGAAGACCGAGAGAAGACCACCTTCGCCACCCCGATGGGTCTCTGTGAGTTCAACAGCATGCCCTTCGGGTTATGCAATGCTCCAGGGACTTTCCAGAGGCTGATGGAGTGCTGCTTGGGACATTGCAACTTCGAGACGATACTGCTATACCTCTGAAGATCATCTGGAGCATCTTGCAGAAGTCTTTGAAGACCTCTCCAAATATGGGATGAAGTTGAAACCTTCCAAATGCCACTTGCTGAAGCCTAAAGTCCAATACCTCGGGCATGTGGTTAGCACAGAAGGTGTGGCTCCGGATCCGGAGAAGGTAACAGTCATCCAGAGCTGGCCAAGACCCACTACCATCAAAGAGGTATGGCAGTTCCTGGGCCTGATGGGCTATTACCGCAGCTTCGTCAAGGGTTACACTAAGATGGCAGCTCCTATGCAAGACCTCCTCGTTGGACAAACCAAGCATGGCAAGACTTCAGGTCCCCCATTCACATGGGGTGAGGAGTAAGAAAGTTCCTTCCAACAGATGAAGTAGGCGCTAACCGGAGAAGAGATCCTGGCGTACCTCGACTATGGTCTCCCGTTCATACTGTATACAGATGCCAGCAACATGGGATTGGGAGCTGTCCTGTCCCAAGTGCAGAATGGCAAGGAGAAGGTGATAGCTTACGCAAGCAGGAAGCTCCACCCAACAGAAAGGAACCCTGAGAATTACAGATCTTTCAAGTTGGAGTTCCTGCTGGAGAGGGGGAAACAAAGGCGCAATAGGGTCTTACCCGGTAATAACCGTGTAGCGGTATAAATAGGTACACTCACCTGGTGAGGTTGTGCCAGTCACAACCTCTTATTCAGCATGTGAGTGTCCGCGTGGTTCAAGCAGCGGCCCCGTGGAAAACTTGGTGAAAAATATATATATATATGCATATATGAGAAAACGGGCTTTAGCCGCGCTAAAAGAACACTGTTATCAGGGTGTTAAATAAAAATCTCTTTTATTAAAGCATTCCAACGCGTTTCAGAGACATGGACCATCTCCTTCTTCAGGGAAAAGAGAAAATACACCAGTCCCAGGTGCAGAATGGCAAGGATAAGGTGATAGCTTCCTCAAGCACGAAGCTCCGCCCAACAGAAAGGAACCCTGAGAATTACAGTTCTTTCATGTTGGAGTTCCTGGCGCTCGTCTGGGCTGTGACAGAGAGATTTAAGCATTACCTGGCTTCTGCGAAGTTCACTGCATATATGGACAACAACCCTTTAACCCACATGGACACCGCGAAGCTTGGAGCCCTAAAACAACGCTGGGTAGGTTTGACAGGCGAATTATGACTTCACCATAAAGTACAGAGCCGGTCGTAAAAACACCAATGCTGATGCGCTGTCTAGGATGTCACATCTGCCTGATGGTGGAGTAGATGAGGACGAGTTGAAAGAGATTGAACTGCCCGCGTTCCATCAACCCGACAGTTTGGAAAACATCAAACATTACAGCAGTCAGCAGGAGGCAGCATTCAACCCGTTACCTCATCACGGTTGGCAAGAAGCGCAAGATAGAGACCCTGCCGTCAGATTGATCAAGACACTGATCTCTCAGGCTGATTCCAGCAGAAGCACAGAGGCTGTGGAAAGAAAGGAGCCGGTTGTATCTGCAGAGAGGCAGGTTGTGCAGAGGACTGATCAACCCTAAGATGCATGAGACTGTCTGCCAGATAGTCATACCTCAAGTATACGTGCCAGTGGGTCTGGAAGCTTATCATGATGGAGCTGGACACTTCGGCTGGAATAAACTGAAAATGCTGCTAAGGGAGCACTTCTACTAGGCTAGAATGAGAGAATCCCTTGAAGCATGGTGTAGGGATTGTGGTCCATGTGGGCTAAGAAGAAAAGATGGTACAAGCCAGAGAGCCCCACTACAGCCGATCATCACCCGCCAGCCGTTGGAACTCGTCGCTCTAGATCATGTCAAGCTCACACCAAGCAGGAGCGGATACACGTAAGCGCTCCCAATGGTAGACCACTACTCAAGGTTCATGGTTTTGGTACTCATCAAGGATCTAACAGCCTGTACTGCAGCAAAGGTCTTCCAGGCACACTTCTGCAGACCTCATGGCTACCCAGAGAGGGTCCTCACGGATCAGGGCCCTGCCTTTGAAGCGGAGATCTTCAAGGAGTTCTGCAGCCTGTATTGATGCAGGAAGATACGTACTACACCCTACCATGCCCATACCAATGGGATGTGTGAGAAGATGAACCATTTAGTCATCAACCTGCTTAAGACTCTACCCCTTGAAGAATGGAACCAGTAGCCTGAGAGATTGCCCGATCTGGTGGATATGTATAACAACATCCCCGTCAGTTCCACCAAGTGTATGCCTGCTTACCTCATGAGGGCAAGGCCTAGAAGATTGCCGGTGGACTTGGATATGGATGTTGAGGAGTCTAAAACTATCTCCCCAACCACTGATTGGAACTCCAAGCGTCAGATGCAGTACAAACAAATTCAAGAGTATGTGGAAAGGAACCTGAACCGAAGCAGAGAAAAGCAAGAGCAGCACTTCAACAAACAAGCAAAAGCTGCCCCCTTTGCACCGGGATAAGTGGTGCTGAAAAGAAAAAGGAAGCTGCAAAAATTGGACGACCAGTGGGAGAAGATACTCTATGTCATACAGCCTTCTGGCTTTGATAATCAGAAGACCTGTCTTATTAGCAAAGACCAAGGAAGAACTACGGCTACAGTCTCCAGGGACCACTTGAAAAGGTGCCCGGAACCCCTGAAGATCTTGGAAGAAGTTCCCACTCCAGCCCTGGGTGTCGAGAAATGGAAGGAGGTGATCCACACTGTCCTAGGTGACTTCCCAGCAAATTGGCTTATGCAAAATGGAGCAGTAATTGTTCCTGTTCTAACATTCCCACAACCCGTGGATGAGCCAGAACCAGAGAGGCCTGCTGACGTTGCACCAATACGCACACCTAGAGTCGCACCTGAACTCATGCCACGCCCCCGTAGGTCTCTACCAATAGTACTCATCACAAGGAGTGAGGAACCCGTAGATAGTACAACACTACAGGGCCTAGGAGAGAACTTAGGGATGAGGAGGTCTACACGCCCTAACCTAGGCCAGCCACCACTTAGTTACAGGGAATGAGTGATGCCTGTATGTACTTGTATATAGTAATGTATGTATATATGCAAATTGTAAATGCCAATTAACCGTGTACCTCACCTGATTCACTTGCATGAGAAAGAGTAATTGGTAGCGGATCCTGGCTACCCCCTTTCCCTGTTTTAACCCAACCTTTCCCCTGTTGTTGATGGACCATGGCCTCAGGACTGGCAGAGGCCACCCAAAAACCTTATTGGGCTATTGTATATACCCCTATTTTACCTTCTTACTCTTCAGCCACCAGGACTGTAACGCCTGTAAGAGACTGTAAGAGAGAACTGGTTAGAGGAAGGGCCTGCGGTAGAGTCAGCCGAGGCCCAGTCACTAACAAAACCGGGGGCTAACTTCCAGGCCAGAGGGTTCTGGGCTTTGGGACTCTTTGGGGTGGACTGGTGGGAAAGGGACTTCAATCCTGTCACCAAGGACACAGTAAGGAACTCGGGGTGGTGTAACACCAGAGCTAGCGGTGGCACCAGGGGTTCAGGTGTTTTGGGTTGGGGGTTGAAGGGAGAAGGAACTGTTTGCAACATTTAAGAAATGTGCCTCCCTGTAAGGCAAGAATTTTTTAATGTTTACATGTGATATTATGCTTTTACCCTTTTCTTACGTTTACAGTTGCAGAAAAAAAAATGAAAACCGGTGTCGGACAGCCCGAGGACGGGCTGTGTTTTACCAAGGGGGAGTGTGACACCCTGGCAAAACTAGGTTGTCACAGAGACTGCACAAATCTTCCAGGTGCAGGACTCTTTCCTCCTTGGCCTACCAACCCAACCCCACACAGGTACATACACCAGCAACAAAGCCTAGTCACCCCTCCCAGGACAATAAGGACACACCAGTAGATGGGGCCAGGCAGATAGTGACGCCCACCTAGGGGTCATGAGGTGTCAGGGGAGGGAACACTGTAGTTTTAGTCTGGAGAGAGGAAGTGAGAGGAGTGAAGTGGTAGTCGGAGTTTGTAGCTCCCGGACTACCGAACTACCTGCGTTGACTAGCTGGCAGATGGTAGAGCAGGGCCACAGGCAATGGAGATCCGGTCGCAGGAGACCTTACGTGGACCAGGGCAGGGTTGTAGCCTGCCAGTGGGAATCCGGTACGGAGGCCGTGTACAGCCGGGGTACCTGGACCCCAGGACGAGAACAGCTTCAAGCACCTTTCCGATTAGCCAGCAGGGGACAAGGTTCCAGATCTTGTCCCACGAGTAGCCCAGATAGAGCGAGACGGAAGACCAACGCAGGGGATAGGGCGTCTGCAAGTACCTGCAAAAATCCCAAGAGTCAGATCTCGCGGACCACAGCTCCCATAGCAAAGACACCGGGAGTGAACTTTTTCCATTCCATGCGGACTAGTCAACACACAAGAAAGAAAATTAGAGTGCAGGAGGAAGGGCCCCTGTTCTGCTCACCGGTATGCGGGACCCGAGCATGTGAAGCCCCACAGGTGTTGTGTCGGTGCATTACCTTCAGGCACTCCACGTGGGATGGTCTGGTCACAGGTAGGGAAACTTCTCTTTAGGATTTTCGTGACGCCACTCTCGGTATTGCGGTCAGGGGACCGCCACTGCAGGTTAAATTACGCCTGGGGTTGTTGGTAGGTGCAGTTAGATTGTGTGCCCCCCCCCCCCCCGAGAGTAGGGCTGGCCCCAGGGCCCGTTTTGAGTGGGTGGAACCACAAGGTGCAGAATGACTCAAACACAGTCCAGGCGGTCTTTCAGGGTTTTTACTCACAGTTGATGGCAGGGTGAGTAACCCGGGCGTAGCTGGGATGAACCAGGCTAAAACCAGGTATCCTTCTGGCTGGCTGATGAGGGTGACTACCAACTCGCCTTCCTAGCCCTGTGTGTTTTGGGGTGACCCCTACTTGAAGCCCTGTTGGGGTCGCCCTGGGAAGTTGCTGATGCCTCTCTCCCCTTCTTTAGGCCCGTTTGCTTGTAGCCTGGACCAGGTCACTCCGGCTGCTTGCCTCCTGTGAACTATGGGCCCTCTCTTTGCTACGTGGCTGCGGACTCTGTGGTGGTATGGTGTGGGTCTGAAGTGCCCCCACCGGCAGGTTTGGCAGAAGAAAATTGAATAAATCTCTGCACTGGGACCTGTTACCCTTGCGGGCCTGGTTCCTCCCTGGCAGTCCCCTTACTCTGCCACTCCTTTGCTCTCTAGCCTTGGGTGGATTTCGGGTGGCACTACCAGGTGACCGATCTCCCCCATTGGTAGTCACTGCGCGTACGTTGTCTGATTAGTGGCATCCTCAGGTCTCCCCCTTGCGTCTGCTCTCCCTGAGCTCCATTTCAGACTCAGCTCCCTCCTTACTACTCTGTCTTCCTACGCAACCTAGCAACCAGGCTCTCTACCACACCCCTTGAGTGGAGATGGAGGCCACGCCCCCTCCCGGATTCCCCAGGGGTCCACTCAAAGGTAGATGTGTGAGACCTGATTACTATGCGCCTGTGTAGTCACACCTCGGTCAGCCTTCTGGATTACCTGTATTTCACTGTCCCCAAGATGGGTGCAGTACTCAGTGGTGCCTAACCAGGTCAGGGGCGCCTCAAGCACACCCCTCTAGAGGCTACCGGCATCCGGCACTTGGTTTACTACTTGGACTCTGTGTGAATTATTCAACAACAGTGAGTACTCAGGTATCATCCGGTCCAGCCTGCAGACGGTGTCCTAGCACTCTAAATTAACCTACACCAGCCTACACCTGGGCCCCGGGACAACACCTCCCATACCCGTGGAGGGGATACCATCTTGCTGCCCCGCTCCACCAGCCCCGGGTGCCCCATACCAAGGCAGCGGCGGTGTCACCAACCATCACTGCAACCCGCGGGTGGCGCCACTGACAAACTCTCCCCTGTAAATAACCCCTTTATTACATTGTGGGTAATGGGCTGCAAGAGTCGAGCCACAGCCACGATCCCAGATCCGAGCGTCTCGAGTAGCTCCCCACTGGCCATGGTCGGCGCCCCCGCCCGAGACACAGTTGCTTTTTAGGTGCTGAATCTCAGCGCTTGTATACTGAATAGAGCATTGCAAATGTTATTTCAAATCAGCACCAAAAATCACTTGAAAAAAGGGGGCAAGTAGCCAAAAAAGCATCACAAATGCAGTAATCAGAACAGATTGCTAATGCATATTTGGTGCAGAAAAAATGTAATGTTTTGCACATGGGGATTAGGCCTTAAAAAGAGATACTGTAGCAGCTAATATGTGAGAAAAAGTACATAAGTACATGGAAACACAAGGCTCATTCACACAATTATACACCCATTTGAATATAAGACGAAACACAAGATACCAAGATGGGTGAACAAGGCCGAGGGCTTTATTAAGATTTCAAACTGTTTAATCCAAAAATTACCTTAAACTCCATATTTACTCAAATTTATTCGATAAACCAACAGCAGTGCATAAATACTTTTAAAATCCATAAAATCACCACCTTATATTTTTAATTGAAAACCAACTTTACCAAAACCATCGCAAGTATTGAGACATTTTTACTCCTCTAATAATGCTACTCGACAAGAGAAAAAAATAATAATATACAGGGGGGGGGTCTTTAAAAATGTCAAAGGTCAAACTGACCCTCTGACAGGAATGCGGTCTTATAAATACCCCCCATTCCCCACCAGAAAGACAGTTAACCAATAGCCCTTAAAACCAACCAGCATAACCTTTGATTGGCTGACCACCAGCCAACCACCAGTTAACCAGGTAAATTACTTTATCTGCCTAGAAATGCAGATATATAAAACACCACTATCCACCAACCTAAGAACCTGTGTTGCCATGTTGTGCCCCTCTATGCGCTCAGGGGAAATTACATTTTTAATGAATATTAAGAATATTATTAACCTTTAGTAAAACTACCTCTGAGGGGCCACAGTGATTTCTAACATGCTTAACACCTGCAGGAGGGGGCACGTTATATATTTTAAATATATATATAGTATATTACAGGACATCGCTATCTCCTGGTTCTCTTTTTATCTTTCTGACCGCTCTTTCACTGTATCATTCACTGTCTCCACATCTTCTGCTCTTCCTCTCACGGTTGGGGTTCCTCAAGGCTCAGTCCTTGGCCCTCTTCTTTTCTGCCTCTAGACTGCCCCAATTGGACAGGCGCTCAGCAAATTTGGCTTCCTGTACCACCTTTATGCTGATGACACACAATTATACACCTCATCCCCTGACCTCACCTCCGCTAACTGTCTGTCCACAGTTTCCAACATCATGTCCGAAACTTAACTTCTCCCTCCATCTACTAACCTGCTTAACCCTGACATATCCCTCTCTGTGTGTGGCACCACGATAACTCCTAGGCAGCAGGCTCGCTGTCTGGATGTTATGTTTGACCCGATCTTTCCTTCACCTCCTATATACAATCTCTTTTCCGCTCCTGTCACTTGCACATGAAGAACACCTCTAGAAAACACCTATTTCTCACCATGGAAACAAAAAAAACCCTCACTGTGGCCCTAATCCACTCCTGCCTTGACTACTGGCATTCTCTATCAAATGGCCTTCCCCTAACTAAACTTTCTCCTTTACAGCCCATCCTTAATACCGCAGCCAGGGTCACCCATCCGGTTAATCGTTATTCAGACGCTTCCATTCTGTGCCAATCCTTGCGTTGGCTGCCCATACATTATAGGTTCCAATTTAAATTGCTTGTTCTTACGCACAAAGCTCTCCATAGTGCAGCACCCCCCTACATCTCCACCCTCATCTCTGTCTATCAGCCTACCCTTTCTCTACGCTCCACAAACGACTTTCGACTAAGCCCGCTACACACGCTTCAATATATCTCACAATCCGTCGTTGGGGTCAAGTTGTAAGTGACGCACATCCGGCATCGTTTGTGAGGTATCTGCGTGTGACATCTACGTGCGATCAGGATTGAACGCAAAACCGTTGATCGCAAACACATCATATCTTTGTCTAGAATTGAGCGTTTTGTTGCACGAACCTAGTCAATTGTAACGTGTGACATCCCTCATACGATTTTGGTGTCTGATGCTATGTGCGCAGGTGTGCACTCTGCACCGCAGCTTAAAAAAGGTCCACTTCAGAGCACAGCTGAAAAGCTGCGTTCTGAAGCGCCTCACAATGTCTGTCATTCACTAATCTCGGTCAGTCGGTCACTATCTCTGTCCCTCACTCTCTGTCCATGTCAGTCTATCCCCCTCTCTCATATACTCACCGATCCCCAGCACTGCACGGCATTCACACTGCTCCGGCGGCTTTTACTGTTTTGAAAAAGCCGGCCGCCCATTAAACAATCTCGTATTCCCTGCTATCCCCGCCCACCGGTGCCTATGATTGGTTACAGTTAGACACGCCCCCACGCTGAGTGACAGGTGTCTCACTGCACCCAATCACAGCAGCCGGTGGGCGTGTCTATACTGTGTAGTGAAATAAATAATTAAATAATTTAAAAAAACGGCGTGCGGTCCCCCCCAATTTTAAAACCAGCCAGATAAAGCCATACGGCTGAAGGCTGGTATTCTCAGGATGGGGAGCTCCACGTTATGGGGAGCCCCCCAGCCTAACAATATCAGCCAACAGCCGCCCAGAATTGCCGCATACATTAGATGTGACAGTTCTGGGACTGTACCCGGCTCTTCCCGATTTGCCCTGGTGCGTTGGCAAATCGGGGTAATAAGGAGCTATTGGCAGCCCATAGCTGCCAATAAGTCCTAGATTAATCATGTCAGGCATCTATGAGACACCTTCCATGATTAATCTGTAAATTACAGTAAATAAACACACACACACGAAAAAATCATTTATTAGAAAAATAAAATGAGGTTCACCCGAGTTCATTCTGACAGTGCGGCTCTGTCTGTGTCTGCTGTCAACTACCATTCACCGCTGCTACATGGCTGTCTGTGTCTGCTGTCAGCGGCCATGTAGCAGAGCTGAATGGCAGATGACATAGTAAAAACGCATCTCTACACATTACACACGCTTGGCAAGTCAATAAATAAAAAAAAAAAAAAAGGTGCCCAATGCATACGTCACAGAACACATGATGTAAAGGATCGCACATAAAATTGATCAATTTAACATAGACTACTAACGCTCGTGTGACAGCAAATGAACGACCTACGTGCAATCTCATAAGATCCCGTATGCGACCTGGGCGTGTCACATCGCAAATGCGATTGTACAACTAATTGCAACGTGTAAAGCAGGCTTTACATCCACACTAATCTGAACCTCCCACTCCCGGCTGAAAGACTTCTCCCGAGCTGCACCAATCCTCTGGAATGCTCTACCCCAAGAAACTAGGATGAATCACAACTTACACAGCTTCAGACGCTTCTTTTTAGGGTGGGCTATCATCGTCTCTAAAGGCCCATTTACACAGAATGATATCGTTAACGATATGTCGTCGGGGTCACGGAATTCGTGACGCACATCCGGCATCGTTAGCGATGTCGTTGCGTGTAACAGCTTCGAGCGAGTGTTAACGATCAAAAATACTCACCTAATCGTTGATATGTCCTTCATTTTTGAAATCTCATTGGTCGTTGTGGACGTAGGTTGTTCGTCGTTCCTGAGGCAGCACACATCGCTACATGTGACACCTGGGAACGACGAACAACAGTTTACCTGCGTCCTCCGGCAACGAGGTGGGCGTGTCGTTAATGCGGCTGGTCTAAGCCCCTCCGCTTCTATTGGTCGGCCGCTGTGTGACGTTGTTGTGACGGCGTACGAACCTCCCCTTTAACAAAGCGGTTGTTCGCCGCCCACAGCGACGTCGCTAGGAAGGTAAGTATGTGTGACGGGTGTTAGCGATATTGTGCGCCACGGGCAGCGTTTTACCCGTGACGTACAAACAACAGCGGCGGGTACGCTTGCTAGCGATATCGCTAGCGATATCGTAGTGTGTAAATGGGCCTTAAGTCAATTCATATCCCCTCCACTATTTCTCAGAACATAATTCTCTTTCAAACTCTACCACATCCAAAATCATTACAAAGATTGGCTCGTAACTGGCTCATGCAGCCATTATCTATCCCCCATTTCTTCGAGATGCCTGAACCGTCATAGTAAACAAGAAACTGTACTTTTCACCACCACCTCACTTCATTGTACATTGTAAGCTCTCATGAGCAGGGTTATTATTAATTTTGCTTTAATTACTGTATTTTCTATAACTGTTACTTATGACTGTTTGCATAAGAACCTCTAAATTGTAAAGGGCTGTGGAATTTGTTGGTACTATAGAAATAATGGTTATTATTATTACGAGTGTTTGCTGATAAGTCTTTGGCTTTGTGATTTTTTTTGTTTCTATGGTAGCGAATTTTACATCACATGAAAGCCTTATGTGTCTAATATATGTTTTCAAAATTTTGTGTTTGTTGATTATGGCAACAGTGTTGTACGTGTACGGGAAAACAAAATGGCAGGAGTGATAACATTCTTGTTTCTGCAAGGAATATCCGCGAAGAATATTCATGGTGATATGTCGCAGACATTGGGGGATTAATGCTAGGGATAATCGAATACCCTATTATTCGCTTCGACGAATTTCCGTCGAATACCTTGCCGCTATTCGAGTATTCGCAAATATTCAACCCCGAATGTAAGTCTATGGGAAACCAGAATATTTTTACATCGGACCTGTCGGTGACCTATGGTGACTGAGGAAGAGGCTGATATGGAATAGAAAAGGCAGAAACAGTATGAACACAGCCTGTAGAAATTGCCTCACTGCATTTTTGCCCCCTCTCGATTCATCCAAGATGGCACAGCGCACAGAAAAGCGGCATGCACCCTCTTCCTCTGATTTCTGTCACATGTGCCCACACATGCGACAGAAAACTCCTCCCCGGATCCAGCTAAGTCACCCCCCATACCTCCCCGGTGTTTCCCGGTGTTCCCCGGTGTCTATACCTTTTTGCAGTGTTGAGGCCCTGCGTTCCCTCCTCCTTCACAATAAACACTGGGCACATGCTCAGAGAGCGGCTGTCAGCTATGCTCAGCTTCCTGTGTTCAGTGAGAGCTGCGCTCTCTGGCTGCACGGACACTGCTGATGTGGACCCGGGGAGAGTAGATGCAGATTTTTTGCACACACACTCCTCACATGGAGGGTCTGCACTCTTAGAAAATGGGGTATACATTCGCTGAGCATGCCCCCCATATTCTAGAAGGTCCAGAGTCATCGTGGGACTTCCAAAATGGATTGCAGGGGATTTTTTTTCTTTACGATAAATTGGTGACAGAGGGAATGTGTTAGAGAGTGTTTTTTCAAATATTTTGTTTTTTTCTATTTTTATTTCTGACAGTTCGTGATGTCGGGTATCTGATAGACGCCATGACATCACAAACTGCTGGGCTTGATGTCAGGTGACATTACCCATCTGGTATCAACCCCATTTATTACCCCGTTTGCCCGGATTGGCGCATCTAATGGAATGCGCCACTTCTGGGGCAGCTGCGGCCTGCTATTTTTAGGCTGGAAAGGGCCAATGACTATGGATCTTCCCACCCTAAGAATACCAGACCCCAGCTGTCCACTTTACCTTGGCTGGTGACCATATGGGGGAACCCCACTGCTTTTTAAATTATTTATTTATAAATAATTATAAAAAAGAGACTGGGGGCCCTCCAAATTGGATCCCCAACCAAAGTAAAGCTGCCAGCTGTGGTCTCCAGGCTGCAGCCATCTGCTTTACCCTAGCTGGTTATCAAAAATGGGGGTGACCCCATGTCGCTTTTTTTTTTTAATTTTTAATTATGCATTTTTTTGGCTAAATACAAGGCTAGGCACCCTTTAGTGCCACATGAAAGTCACTAAAGGGTGCCAGCTTAGAATATGCAGGGAGGTGGGACATTATATATGTGTTTGACATCGGTCTGCCTGTCTATCTATCTATCCATCTATCCTTTTTTATCCATCCATCCTTCTCTCCATCCATCCATCTCTCTCTCCATCTCTCTCCATCCATCTATCCATCCCTCTCTTCATCACTCTCTCCATCCATCTCTCTCTCCATCCATCCCTCTCTCCATCCATCCCTCTCTTCATCCATCCATCCCTCTCTCTCTCCATCCATCCATCTATCCATCCCTCTCTCCCTCCATCCAGCCATCCAGCCATCCCTCTCTCCATCCCTCTCTCCATCCATCCATCCCTCTCTTCATCCTTCCATTCATCTCTCTCTCCATCCATCCATCCATCCATCCATCCCTCTCTCCATCCATCCATCCATCCATCCCTCTCTCTATCCATCCATCCCTCCCTCTCTCCATCCATCCCTCCATCCATCCATCTATCCCTCTCTCCATCCGATAGATAGATAGATAGATAGATTGATAGATAGATAGATGGATGGATGGATGGATGGATGGAAGGATGGATGGATAGATGGATAGCTAGATGATATTACTGCTTTTATTTATGATGTATGTGTTTCCCCCTCCAAGAGTATGTGTGATGGAGAAGTGACCCTGCGGGAGCTTAGATCTTAGCTCTCGGAGGGTCACTGATGGTCAGTGATGTCACTCTGAGTTGTGCTTCACAGCAGCACTGAAGTTCTCGCGAGCGGTAATGTGTTGATATCACCGACCGTGAGAAATGACCTGGAGTTACCCCTGCAGCGTCGTTCACAAAATGAGGCTGCATTGAACACTCGCTCACAGACGTCGCTGAATCAGTGTGGATTACGCCGGACCTGGATAATTGGGGGGGGTCAATTAAGAGGTGACAGAGGGGCTTTTTGGTGTTTTATTTCAAATAAAGTATTTTTCAGTGTGTGTGTTTATTTACTTTACTTACAGATTAGTGATTGTGTGTCATAGACGCTGTCATTACAAATCTTGGACTTAGTGGCAGCTATGTGTTGCTATTAACTCCTTATTACCCTGATTGCCACCGCATCACGGTAATCGGGAAGAGCCGGTGACACGCCGGGATTGTCGCATCTAATGGATGCGACATTCTCGGTGCAGCAGCGGGCTGATATTCTCAGCTGTAAGAGGGGGTGCCGTAATCATGGCCCTCACCCTCCCCTGCCTGAGAATACTGGCCCGCTGCTGTGTGCTTACCTCGGCTGGGTATCATCTGAGGGGGGACCGCACGTCGTTGTTTTAAATTATTTATTTATTTTATTACACGATATTGACCCGCCCACCGGCGGCTGTGATTGGTTGCAGTGAGACAGCTGTATTGTTAGGGGGTGGAGGGCTCCCCATACCATGGCGCTCTCCATCCTGACAATACCAGCCTCCAGCCGTGTGGCTTTATCCTGGCTGGTATCAAATATGCGGGAACCGCATTTTGTTTTTTTTTTTTAAATTATTTATTTATTTATTTATTTTACTGCACGATTATAGACCCGCCCGCCGGCGGCTTTGATTGGTTGCAGTGAGACAGCTGTCACTCAGCGTGGAAGCGTGTCTGACTGCAACCAATCATAGGCACCGGTGGGTGGGGGAGGCAGGGAATACGAGATGGAATAATGAGCGGCCGGCATTTTCAAAAGCTGGAGGACCCA
The DNA here is from genome assembly GCF_048569485.1 of Anomaloglossus baeobatrachus. Lineage (NCBI taxonomy): Eukaryota > Metazoa > Chordata > Amphibia > Anura > Aromobatidae > Anomaloglossus > Anomaloglossus baeobatrachus. The sequence goes on from NC_134353.1 coordinate 165,077,243, forward strand.
CCACAGTGTGACAGCCGTACAGCGCCACGCCCGTGATTGGTGAGTAAGAAAGAGAGAGGGAGAAACCGACTGACTAAAATGGCGGCAGCCTTATATAGCCCTTATGATGCTGTGCGGCCAAGCCAATCACAGTAACACCACAACAAAGATGTCTGTGACGTTACTATAAGGGCAAGCAACGTCAGATATGTTCATTGGCTGGAAAAAGGTGCCAGGAAGTCCAGAATTAAAAATAAAAGTATCGAAGCGAATACCATATTAGCCGTCGGATAGCGAATACCTCGAATACCCCACTATCCGTCGGATACCAAATAGTGGCGAATACATTTGCTTATCCCTAATTAATGCCCTTCATATTCCACAATTAAGAACTGGGTTGCCAAATTTAAAATGGGCCACTTGAGCACCAATGATAAGGAACATCCTTGACCACTGAGAGTGGTTGTTGTTCCGGAGATCATCGATGCTGTTTTCAGCTAAAGCAATAGCAGACATCATGGGGATTTCCCATGAACGTGTTTGTGTCATTATCCATGAACTTTTGGATATCAGGAAACTATCTGCAAAGTGGGTCCCAAAATGTTTGACAACAGATTAGAGAAGCATGCGAGTGAAAACTTCCTGGTCCATTTGTCAGCATTTCCAGAGTGATAAGAACTTCCTGGATTGACTGGTCACTATGGGTAAAGCCCGCTTTACACACTACAATGTATCTTACAATGTGTCGGCGAGGTCACGTCGTAAGTGACGCACATCCGGCATCGTAAGGTACATTGCAGTGTGTAACAGCTACGTGCGATTGCGATTGAACGGTAAAATGTTTATCGCACGCACGTCGTTCATTCCTCATGAATTGAACGTCAGATTGTTCATCATACCCAGGGTAGCACACATCGCAGTGTGTGGCACCCTGTGAACGATGAACAGATCTTACCTGCGTCCTGTGGCTCCCGGCCAGCAATGCGGAAGGAAGGAGGTGGGCGGGATGTTTACGTCCAGCTCAGCTCCGCCCCTCCGCTTCTATTGGCAGGCTGCCGCGTGACGTCGCTGTGACGCCGAAGTCCCTCCCACTCCAGGAAGTGGATGTTCGCCTCCCACAGCGAGGTCGTATGGACGGGTAAGTACATGTGACGGGGTTTAATCGTTTGTGCCGCACGTTCAACAAATTGAACGTGCCACACATACGATGGGGGCGTTGCAAATCGCATACGATATCGAATGCGAAATTGCAATGTGTAAAGCAGGCTTAAGACCTGGATTTATTTGTAGGACCCTGAAAACAAGGAGCAGTCAAGAGTGGAAGCACAGTAGTTCTCCTCATCCAAAGAAGTTCAGGGTGCAAAAATCAGCCACTAAGGTGATGGTGTCTGTGTTCTGCAATAAGGAGGGTGTGCTGCTAGTGAACTACCTTCAAAAGGGTTTCACCATCAATGCAAGGTATTACATTGAACTTTTGGACCAATTGGAGGCAGCTCTGAAGGCAAAAAGGCGCAGGAAGCTGTCCAAAAGAATTTTGTTCCTGCAAGACAACACCTCCGCTCACACTGCATAAGCGACCACTGCAAAACTGGCAGGGCTGAGCTTCCATCTGGTTTACCACCCACCTAAAGCGGGCTTTACACGCTGCGACATCGCTAATGCGGAGTCGTTGGGGTCACGGAATTCTTGACGCACATCCGGCCGCATTAGCGATGCCGTTGCGTGTGACACCGATAAGCGATTTTGCATCGTTGCAAAAACGTGCAAAATCGCTAATCGGCGACATGGGGGTCCATTCTCAAATCTCGTTACTGCAGCAGTAACGATGTTGTTTCTCGTTCCTGCGCAGCACACATCGCTGCGTGTGACGCCGCAGGAACGAGGAAGCTCCCCTTACCTGCCTCCCGGCCGCTATGAGGAAGGAAGGAGGTGGGCGGGATGTTACGTCCCGCTCAGCTCCGCCCCTCCGCTGCTATTGGGCGGCGGTTCAGTGACGTCGCTGTGACGCCGCACGGACCGCCCCTTAGAAAGGAGGCGGTTCGCCCGTCACAGTGACGTCGCCGGACAAGTATGTATGTGTGACGGCTGTTGTGCGGCACGGGCAGCGATTTGCCCGTGTCGCGCAACAGATGGGGGCGGGTACCCACACTAGCGATATCGGGACCGATATCGCAGTGTGTAAAGTAGCCTTTATTCACCAGATCTAGCTCCCTCCGACTATCATCTGTTTTCAAACCTGAAGAAACACGTCAAGGGTACCAAATTTCCACCATTTCTGATACCATGGCTGCTACGGATGCCTGGTTTGAGGCACAACTGAAATCCGTCTTTTTGCTAGGCTTTCAGAAGTTGGAATACCGATGTAATAAGTGTATTGACATCAGTGTAGAGTATGTGGAATAAATGTAAAGTTTCATTATCCTATCTCGTTTCTTTCTGGGTAAAGCCAAAGACTTACCAACAGCCTCTAATATTATTACAGCAAGTGTGACCTATAGGGATCTAACACATGGCACTATTGCAGCCGGACATATAAAGGGTGCTTTCCATGCTGCGACATCGCTAGCGATTGCTAGCGATGTCGCGAGCGATAACACCCACCCCCGTCGTTGGTGCAATATATGGTGATCGCTGCCGTAGCGAACATTATAGCTACGGCAGCGTCACACGCACAAGAAAGCCATAGAACCCCTGGGGTGGAGGGGCGACATGACCAAGGGGGAGGTGATGGAGTGATAGGGTTAATAGGGACAGTGTGTGCAGGGATGCCAAATATGACATTAGTGGGTGGTTTAGCTGAGGAGGAAGAGGAGGAGTAGGGAAAGGGTTAGTCTGGGAACTTTAAGTGGTTACCTCCTCTCTTCTTCCGGACTCCTGATGGCGGATCCTCAAGAAATAGAGCGGCTGATCCGGGCGGCGGTAGCAGCGCACAGGCCCCTGGTAGTGCAGTCCCACATCAGGGCTGCCGGGGTTAACCCGTCGGTGCTTTCACCTCGCTCTCCCAGCAGCAGCGGGCAGCAGTCACGGCCCCCCCCGCAGGTATTCCCCGGGCGCGGGGGGCGAGGAGGAGATGGCAGAGCCCCTCCAGGGACCCTCCGCAGCGGGCCGAGCAGCAGCGGAGTTTGGCTATTGCTTCAGCCGGCGGGAAGAATCTGCGTTCCAGCCGCGGTGGTCGGGAGGTGGGAGTGGCCAGCACGGGGCCTACTTCCGGTCCTGGCCTCCGGGCTGGATTTCCTGAGAAATCGGTCTCAGCGGTCGGGAGCCATGGGGAGGTCTTTGGTGCCTGACCCTGGTGCGGCGGGAGCCCTGCAGCGACCGCCCGGTCACTCAGGTCCGCTGTGCAGCCCCCAGTAGCAGCGGTCTCCCTTGGGGGAGGGAGGACCCAGCGACAGGAGGCCTGCGGTGGCCCTGGAGGGCCTGCTGCAGCGACGGCTGGGACTCTGAGCCAGGCATCTGTGCATCCGTGTCCGGAGCCCCCTGGCAATCGGCAGGGGGGCAGGCGCGGGCAGAAGAGGTCGAGACCTCGGGTGCTGGTGTGGGGGACAGGTCGGTCTCCTGGGCTGTCTCCTCGGGACAATAGATGGAGCGGAGATGGCTCTGCCCACGCGGCGGCCCGGTCCGGCTGCCCTAGTGGGGGAGGTGCTGCGGAGGCGCCTCCCGGATTTTGGATGGAAGAGGAGGACAGCAGCGAGGAGGAAGAAGAGGATGTCGGTCTGTCAGAGGATTCAGACAGACAGCAGACGAAGGACAGGGAGGCGCCGGGGTGAGAAGGCCGCGGTGTCAGCAAGGGTTGCGTTGGCGGGGTGTTCTTGGGGGGGCTGTGGATACGGAAGTGCCCGGTGGTTTAGTAGTGTGGAGCCAATTGTTGGGGCTGTTGCAGGGGTTGGCGGTGGCTCCCGGGGCAGCGGGGGGGCGCAGGCGCCGGCGTGGGTGGGTACGGAGGGCCGGGGCGCCGTGACGGCTGACGGAGCGGGCGCAGCGGGGGACGGGGGCAAGGTGGGGGGTGCGGCTGGGGGTGAAAAGGAGAGGGAGAAGGAAAAGGAGGAGGACGAAGTGGTGCTCCTAGACGATAGGGGAAAAAATGAGGTTTATGTTTGTTTTGAGGGCCCGTTGGGGGCGCATTTAAAGAAGGAGGTGCGGGAAAAATTTGGAAAGGGGAATATGTGGAGATATTTTCTCTGCTTTTTCTGAGGAAAAAATTTAATCTAGATAGGGTTAAACCAAGCGACTCCAAAAAGGAGAAGGACGAGGAGGAGAAACGCCGTTATAGGCTTATTCCTCGGACTTTTGCAAATTGGTTGCAGGTGTTTGCGATATTGGCGAGTGTTGTCGGGGAAAAGGAGCCGGAGCATTGTTCAGCTTTGTTTGGCTATATGGATGCGATAGGGGAAGCATATCAGGTTTACGGTGGGTTGGCATGGCTGCTTTACAACGAGCAATTTAGGCAGAGGAAGGCGTTGCGGCCGGGTATGCAGTGGGACCATAAGGATATTTCCATATGGATGCGGCTGATGTCGGCGCTGACTCAGCCCTTTCGGGGGGGGGAGCCAGGGCACTGGGCGCCGGGTCCCCGGCAAGTCAAAGGTTTTTGTTGGCAATATAATGAAGGGCAGTGCAGGTTTGGAGCGGCCTGCTGCTTTGAGCAAAAATGCTCAGGATGTGGGGGAGGACATAGTCTGTCCAAATGCTTTAAAAAAGGGAAAGGAAAGGCTGGTGACAGGGCTGGTAAGAGGGACGACGCCGGTGAAGGTAGAAGTGGTGGTTACGTTTTTAAATAGGTATCTGGACGGTGAGTCTGCGGTGTTGTTACGGTTTGGTTTTTCTGACGGTTTTCGTATCCCATCGGTTGTTAGTTCCTCGGTTCCGCCGTATCGAAATTTGCATTCTGCTAGGGAACATCCGGAGGTGGTGGTTGAGAAGCTGAAAAAGGAGGTGGAGTTGGGTAGGATGGGCGGTCCTTATTACGCCCCGCCGTGTTTGGATTTCGTGGTTTCGCTGCTGGGGGTTGTGCCGAAGAAAGAGCGGAATAAATTTTGGCTCATTCATCATTTGTCTTACCCAGAAGGGTTGTCAGTGAATGATGGCATTGTGCCAGAACTGTCGGCGGTGTATTATGTGTCGTTCGACAAGGCGTTGGACTTGGTCAGGGCAGAGGGTCGGGGTGCATTGATGGCAAAGGCAGACGTGGAGGCGGCGTTTCGGTTGTTACCGGTTCATCCAGATAGCCAGCATTTGCTAGGTTGCTGGTGGGATGGCAGTTATTATGTTGATCGATGTTTGGCAATGGGTTGTTCAATTTCGTGTTCTTATTTTGAAGCGTTTAGTTTGTTTGTAGAGTGGGTGGTGCGTGATGTGTCCGGGCTGACGTCCATTATTCATTATTTGGATGATTTCTTTTGTGTCGGGTCGGCGGAGTCGATGGTTTGTGCGGGGTTGCTCTTTTCATTGCAAAGAGTTGCGAGCAGCTTCGGAATTCCTTTGGCGCCAGACAAGATGGAAGGCCTGGCGCCGGTGATGCGTTTTCTAGGGATTTGAGATTGATTCCATTGCTATGGAATGTAGGTTGCCGGAGGAGAAGGTTCGTGATTTGAGGGCTGCGGTGACAGGGGTAAAAGCAGCAAAGAAGGTGCGGCTAAAAGTGGTGCAGTCCTTGCTGAGTTAATTGAATTTTGCTTGCAGGATTGTTCCGATGGGGAGAGTGTTTGTGAGGAGGTTTGCGACGGCTACAGCAAGTGTGAGGTTGCCGGCTCATTTTGTGCGAATCACACACGATCTTCTGGTATGGGATCATTTCTTGCAGTGTTTTAATGGCCGGGCGTTGGTGATTGAGAAGGTGGCGTCTAACGGGGCGTTACAGGTGTTCACGGATGCGGCTGGGTCGGCCGGGTTTGTGGCGGTTTTTCGGGGTCACTGGTGTGCGGGTCAGTGGCCGGAGGCGTGGCGTGAGAGCGGGCTGGTTTTGAATTTGGCTCTGTTGTAATTATTCCCCATCGTGGTGGCGGCTGAGTTATGGGGGTCGCACTTTGCCGGGAGGAAGGTGTGCTTCCATTGCGATAACCAGGCAGTGGTGCATTCTATTAACAACTTGTCTGCGAAGTCGGAGCCAGTAGTGGTATATTTGAGGCATTTGGTGTTGAGATGTCTGCAGCAGAATGTACAGGTGGTGGTGAGGAATGTTCAAGGAGCTGACAATGTGATGGCTGACGCTTTGTCTCGTTTTCAGTTCAGCAGGTTTCGGGTGCTATTGCCATGGGCGGACGAGGTCGGAGTGGAGTGTCCCGAGGAATTGTCGAATCTGGTGAGGCTGTGATCTCGGACTTGATCCAGAATTCGGTGACCAAGGTGACTTGGGGCCGGTATGCCAAGGTGAGGGCTGAATGGGAGGAGTTGTTGGACTCAATGTTTGAAGGAGAAAGCGTGGATCACTTTGTGACTTTATTGTCGGTGGTGAGTACGGATTTTTCGGTCGGACGATCGGCGTCGGCCGTGGCTCATCGAGTGGCGACGGTGGAATTTTGGTTAAAAATAAGAGGGGACAGCGATGTTTCTCAGGATTTTTAGGTTCGACAGGCTTTGCAGGGTTTTTGTTGCGGTGTACGGGAGAGGGACAAGAGGCATCCTATATCGTTTGGTTTGTTGAGACGGTTGGTGGGTGGCCTGAGTGGCATTTGCGCGTCGGCTTATGAGACGGTTTTGTTTACGACGGCTTTCGGCCTTGCTTTCTATGGGGCGTTCCGGGTCGGGGAGCTGGTGAGCCCATCCAGGGTGATGGGTGGTGGTTTAATGCTCGAGGACGTGAGTGTGGGCAGTAGTCAGGTGGAGTGTTGGATCCGTCGGTCGAAGACGGATCAGTTGGGTCACGGTAGGCTGGTTGTTTTATACGCGGTTCTGGGGGTGGAATTGTGCCCGGTGCGTTCGGTGGAAAGATTTTTGGCCGTGAGGGGGGCCTACCGGACCCGTTCTTGCGGCATATGGATGGGTCTTTCTTGTTGAGATTTTAGTTGGTGGCGGTTCTACGGAAACGTTTACGGGGCGTGGGGGAGCGCCCAGAGGATTTCGGGTCGCATTCCTTCCGGATTGCTGCAGCTACGGAGGCCTCTCGTTGGGGGCTTGGAGATGAGGTGGTGAAGCACATTGGCAGGTGGGAATCCTCTTGTTTTCGGCGGTATGTGCGACCGCAGTTGGTGTAGCGTTGTGATAACTTTGGGTTGGGTGAATGTGGTCTGACGGTTTTGAGTGGTTAAAAAATAAACAAAAAAAAACAACAAAAAAGACGGATGTAGAGGTGGTAATTATGAACTTTGTTCGATGGTTGTTACAATGATGTTTTGTTTTTATTTCACTTTGTTGTAGGGGTGTGCCTGATATGGATTTTGGGGCATTCCTTCATCTTTTGGAGTGCCCGTCGGGCTGAGGTTCGCTCGAACGGTCGGCAACTAGGTCTGGATCGTGCGCAGGCGGCAGTTCGGTGGATTGGCGTCCGGGGCATGGAGTGGTGTAGGGTGGTCCCGGAATTTCTGTTTCATTGTAATGTGGAACGGCCCCCGGACGTGCTGGTGCTACATGTGGGTGGTAACGATTTGGGCGTTCGGGCGTCACGAGATCTGATCCGGGATATCAAAATTGATTTGCTGCAGTTGTGGAAGCAGTACCCAGGATTGATTGTTGTGTGGTCCGACATAGTGGCCAGGTTGTCATGGAGGGGGGGCTCATTCGGTGGACAAGGTCAATAAGGCTAGGGCCCAGGTGAATCGGGTGGTGGCGCGGTTTGTGACCAGGAATGGTGGGATTGTGGTGAGGCACAGAAAGTTGGAGTCGCCAAATTTGCAGTTTCGGAGGGGTGATGATGTGCACCTCAACGACATTGGTGCGGATTTATGGGCGTTGCGCCTGCAGGATGGTGTGGAGTGAGCTTTTGGTGTGTGGCGGGTCCAGGCCACGTAGGTCTGTCCTGTGGCGGGGAGTAGGTCTGGTCCAGAGGTTTGGAAGTGATTGGTAACTGGACCGGGAGTCATCGTCTTGGTATGGTGGCTCTCGTTTCTGGAATGTTGCAGGCACGGGGTTCTGCTAAAGTGTAGGGGTGTCAATCCGTGGGTGATTGGCACCTCATCCCTGGGTCGGTGTGTTGCGGCCAGGGATAGGGGGAGTAGTAGTTCATGGACTGGGCCTGCCCCGGGTGGGGGGGTCATGTGAAATGGTATTGTCTATTGTTACCATTACCATGTTGTTGTTTGGGGTCGCCCATTGGACGGCGTCCCCAAGGTGTTAGTATGTAAACAATAGGCAATAAAAGGCTGCTGTGGCCAATTGAACCAAGTCGCATGCAGTCCATGTGTTTATTTACATATGTTAAGGGGTTTGGTAACACAGACATCACGACCGGAGAATCCTCCCTCAGCTGGTCATACCTGTGCAGCGACGTCGCTGTGACCTCCGAACAATCCCTCCTTCAAGGGGGAGGTGCGACTTCACCGTGGTGTCACTAAGCGGCCGTCCAATAGAAGTGGAGGGGTGGAGATGAGCGGGACGTTACATCCCGCTCACCTCCTTCCTTCCGCATTGCCGGTGGACGCAGGTAAGGAGTTGTTCGTCGCTCCTGCGTTGTCACACATAGCGATGTGTGCTGCCGCAGGAATGAGGAACAACATCGCTACTTACTTGACAACGATTTTTTGTTATTAAACGACCTCTCCAAAACAAACGATTTTTGTCTTTTTTGCGTTAGTTTTAGGTCGCTCCAGCCTGTCATATGCTGCGACATCGCTAATGACGCCGGATGTGCGTCACAAACACCGTGACCCCGACGATATATCATTAGCGATGTCGCAGCGTGTAAAGCAACCTTTAGTGATCCATAGGGAACTATCACATTGTACTATTACAGCACACTCATTTAAGTGATCTACAGAAAATTTACACATGGCACTATTACAGCACACACATATAAGTTATGTATAGGGACCTATCACGTAGCACTATTACAGCACACAAACAAATGTTATCCATAGGGATCTATCACATGGCACTATTACAGCATTCTCATATAAGTGACCCATAGGGATCTCTCACATAGCACTATTACAGCACACACATATTAGTGATTTATAGGGATCTAACATATAAATGGTGTAGGGATGTTAGGTAAGGACATTGCTACAGATTGTACATTTGTGTGAGATGTAAGGGTGTTTAGTGCAGACTAGTGTTGAGCCACCCCCCTAGTGTTCGAGTTCGGTTCGGTTCGTCGAACAGCGGGTGTGTTCGGCGAACTTTCGACGAACGTTTGACGAACACCTTCAAACCCCATTGAAAACAATGGCAGGCAAACACAAACACATACAACACATTATACATGTACATACACAGTTAATAAACATTGCCATTATTATTACAGGTCCCCGCGACGCGTCCTACACTATGTCTCTCTTTTCCTTCTGATCATCGGTGCGCCCTCGCAGTAACCAGCATTGATGATAGGACTTTCCGTGACATCGTCATAGCATGTGACCAGTCACGTGTGTATTATCTCATTGGCTACAGACTGGTCACATGGCTAGACGTCATGCTAGGTCCTATCAGTGCATCTCTCCTGTACGCGGTGCTCGTTTGAGCATCTCCGTGTACCGGCGAGATGCTTGGGCACATGCTTGGCTCCCCGTTCCTGCATTTCGGCGCTCTTTACAGAGTCAACCCACATGCAAGGACTGGATGCCACAGCCGGTGAATAGCGGCACCGGGAATCAGGTGATTGGAGATCACCGTTGCTATAGTAACCTGCTTGTCAGATTACTATTTGACGGTGGCAGCCGTTACGTCACCGCTTACAACTCGCAGCCTGTGCTCACTCACTGAGTGATAAGACTGCACGAGAGCAACAGCGTCTTCCTCCCATGCAGTGCTGTCTGATGTAGTAGAGCTGCATGGGTTGAAGGAGAAAGAAGACAGAAGACCAGTATTGAGGGGTGAGAGAGAGTAATAAACATGGAGTCTCTAAGTGTGTCTTTGTATTTATTTCTATTAAAATATTTTTCCTCTGTGTGGTGTCTTTTTTTAACCCTTTATTGGAGATTCTTAATGGCCGGGTCAAATTTGCCTGACATTAAGAATCTCTGGCCTTAATACTAGCTAGTAAAACAAAGCTAGTATTAATCCATTATTACCCAGCGAGCCACCCATCACCAGGGCAGCTGGAAGGGTTGGATACAGCGCCGGATGATGGCGCTTCTATGAAAGCACCATTTTCTGGGGCGGCTTCAAACTGCAATTCACAACAGAGGGGCCCAGAAACATCGGGCCAACCTGTGCTGCAGATTCCAATCCCCAGCTGCCTAGTTGTACCTGGCTGGACACAAAAATGGGACGAAGCACATGTCGTTTTTTTTTTAATTTCATGAAATTCATGAAATACGGTAATTAAAAAAAGGGCTTCCCTATATTTTTAGTTCCCAGCCGGGTACAAATAGGCAACTGGGGGTTGGGGGCAGCCGTACCTTCCTGCTGTACCTGGCTAGCATACAAAAATATGGCAAAGCCCACGTCATTTTTTTGGAGGGCAAAAAACTCCTGCATACAGTCCTGGATGGAGTATGCTGAGCCTTCTAGTTCTGCAGCTGCTGTCTGCTCTCTTGCATACACTTGTGAATGGAGCATGCTGAGCCTTGTAGTTCTGCTCCCCCTGCCTCTGCCTCCAGCATACATTCCTGGATGCAGCATGCTGAGCCTTATAGTTCTGCAGCTGCTGTCTGCTCTCCTGCATACACTAGTGGATGAAGTATGCTGAACCTTGCAGTTCTGCTCCCCCTGCCTCTCCCTCCCCCATACAGTCCTGGATAGAGGATGCTGAGCCTTGTAGTTCTGCAGCTACTGTCTCCTCTCCTTCATACAGACAGACAGCAGACCCCAGCTGCAGAACTACAAGGCTCAGCATACTCCATCCAGGACTGTATGCAGGAGCTTTTTGCCCCCACAAAAAATTACATGGGTTTCGCCATATTTTTGTATGCTAGCCAGGTACAGCAGGCAGCTATGGGCATCCCCCAACCCCCAGCTGCCTATTTGTACCCGCCTGGAAACCAAAAATATAGGGAAGCCCTTTTTTTTTAAATTATTTCACGAATTTCATGAAATAATTTAAAAAAAAAATGACGTGGGCTTTTCCCAATTTTTATGCTAAGCCACATACAACTAGGCAGCTGGGGATTGGAATCTGCAGCGCAGGGTGCCCAAGCTTTCTGGGCACCCTTGCTGCAAATTGCAGTCCACAGCCACCCCAGATAATGGCGCTTTCATTGAAGCGCCATCTTCTGGCGCTGTATCCAACTCTTCCAGCTGCCCTGGTGACGGGTGGCTCGCTGGGTAATAATGGGGTTAGGGCTAGCTATATATTATCAACTGGCCCTAAGCCCGAAATTCACGCCAATATTAGACATGGCCACCATGAATTTCTAGTACAGATAAAAAAAAACACTACACACAGAAAAATATTTTTATTAGAAATAAAACACAATACAATTAGTGACTCCATCTTTATTGGAATAAAGAACCCCCCTCTGCAGTAATCCAGGGTCAGGGTCCCGCGCCGTCCAATCTGGATCCAAAATCATCTGATCGGTTTGTTGGAAGGCAAAGCGATGAGATGATGTATCAGGTTCCAGGGCCTGAATCACATGACACAGCAGCTGATAAACGGCTTTTATACAATCAGCTGATGCATGAGTGCAAAAAAAACCAAAACGACACACTTCTGTGCAGACTCCTGTCCGACAGCAGTAGCTGATAGTTTAGCCGACCGGGCGGTAAAAACCCGGCCATACCGCTCGACTTATAGTGTTAGCTGATTCCGTCAGGAGACCGCATCAGCTGATCATCGCCAGGTCTGCGAGAGAGAAGAGAGAGAGAAGAGAGGAAAGAGAAAGAAGAAAGAGAGGAGAGAGAGTAGAGAGAGAGAGATGAGGGGAGAGAAAAGAGAGAGGAGAGAGAGAGAAGAGAGAGAGAGAAGAGAGAGGAGAGAGAGGAGATAGAGGAGAGAGAGAGAAGAGTGAGGGAAAAGAGAGAGAGTAGAGAGAGAGGAGAGAGAGAGGAGAGAGAGAAGAGATTGAGAAATGAGAGAGAGAAGAGAGAGGAGAGAGAGTGAGAGGAGAGAGGAGAGAGAGAGGAGAGGGAGAGGCGAGAGGGAGAGAAGAGAGAGATAAAAGACAGGGGAGAGAGGAGAGGGAGAGAAAGAGAGAGAAAAGAGAGAGAAGAGAGAGAGAGAAGAGAGAAAGGAGAGAGAGGAGAGAGAGTAGAGAGATAGGAGAGAGAGAAGAGAGCAATGCAGCCTCATTCCGTGAACTGCTCTGATTTTAGAGGTGTTTCCTGCGGCTCGCAGCTGATGTCCGGCTCCTCCCCTCAGTGCATAATTAAATTAAATTAAATTATAATTATAAAGAAATATATTTATAATTTAAAATGATAAATAAATTAAATTCTTTACCGGGACGGCCGGGACTCAAACTCGTGAACTAATTCTACTTAGGCAGTAGCTCTACCCATTGAGCAACTGCCTGTAATGAAAATCATTGGAAGATTTGGTAATCTTGACCTCTGTATTGCAGTAGAGAATCCAGAAGTAGATTATTCAGCTACAAAGATGAGAAAGAGAGAGATGAGTGAGTGAGAGAGTGAGATGAGTGAGAGAGAAAAAGAGAAGAGAGAGAGAGAAGAGAGACAGGAGAGAAAGAGAGGAGGGAGAGGAGAGAGAGAGGAGAGAGAGAAGAGAGAGAGGAAGAAGAGAGAGAAGAGAGATACGGAGAGAGAGAGAAGAGAGAGAAAGAGGATTGAAAGAGGAGAGAGAGAAGAGAGAGAGAAGAGAGAGAAGACAGAGAGGAGAGAAAAGAGAGAAAGATAGGAGAGAGATAGGAGAGAGAAGAGAGAGAGAAGAGAGAGGAGAGAGGAGAGAAAGGAGAGAGAGAGGAGTGAGAGGAGAGAGAGAAGAGAGAGAGGAGAGAGAGAGAAGAGAGAGAGAGAAGAGAGAGCAGAGAGAGATCAGAGAGGAGAGAGAGAGAGGAGAGAGAGAGAGAGAGGAGAGAGAGAGAGGAGAGAGAGCAGAGAGAGGGTGAGAGAGAAGAGAGAGAGAAGAGAGGGAGAGAGAGAGAAGAGAGAGGTGGGAGAGAGAGAGGGAAGAGAGAGAGAAGAGAGAGAGAGACACACAGGCACTACCGCCCCCATCCTCATCACCGCACACACAAGCTCTACCGCACTCATCATCATCCTCACACACACGCAGGCACTACGGCACTCATCATCATCACTGTACACAAAAGCACCCCCGCTCTCATCATCATCACCCTCGCACACACACAGGCACTACTGGCTCCATATACACTGTATAGAGCAGGGTACAGGCAGCCTGGCTCCATATACACTGTATATAGCAGGGTACAAGCAGCCTGGCTCCATATACAGTGTATACAGCAGAGTACAGGCAGCCTGGCTCCATATACACTGTATACAGCAGGGTACAGGCAGTCTGGCTCCATATACACCGTATACAGCAGGGTACAGGCAGCCTGGCTCCATATACACTGTATACAGCAGGGTACAGGCAGCCTGACTCCATATACACTGTATACAGCAGGGTACGGGCAACGTGGCTCCATATACACTGTATACAGCATGGTAAAAGGCATCCTGGCTCCATATACACTGTATATAGCAGGGTACAGGCAGCCTGGCTCCATATACATAGTATACAGCAGGGTACAGGCAGCCTGGCTCCATATACACTGTATACAGCAGAGTACGGGCAGCCTGGCTTCATATACACCGTATACAGCAGAGTACAGGCAGCCTGGCTCCATATACACTGTATACAGCAGGGTACAGGCAGCCTGGCTCCATATACACTGTATACAGCAGGGTACAGGCAGCCTGGCTCCATATACACCGTATACAGCAGAGTACAGGCAGCCTGGCTCCATATACACTGTATACAGCAGGGTACAGGCAGCCTGACTCCATATACACTGTATACGCCAGGGTACAGGCAGCCTGGCTCCATATACATAGTATACAGCAGGGTACAGGCAGCCTGGCTCCATATACACTGTATACAGCAGGGTACAGGCAGCCTGGCTCCATGTACACTGTATATAGCAGGGTATAGGCAGCCTGGCTCCATATACACTGTATATAGCAGGGTACAGGCAGCCTGGCTCCATATACACTGTATACAGCAGGGTACAGGCAGCTTGGCTCCATAGACACTGTATACAGCAGGATACAGGCAGCCTGGCTCCATGTACACTGTATATAGCAGAGTACAGGCAGCCTGACTCCATATACATAGTACACAGCAGGGTACAGGCAGCCTGACTCCATATACACTGTATACAGCAGGGTACAGGCAGCCTGGCTCCATATACACTGTATACAGCAGGGTACAGGCAGCCTAGCTCCATATACACTGTATACAGCAGGGTACAGGCAGCCTGGCTCCATGTACACTGTATATAGCAGGGTACGGGCAGCCTGGCTCCATATACACTGTATACAGCAGGATACAGGCAGCCTGGCTCCATGTACACTGTATATAGCAGGGTACGGGCAGCCTGGCTCCATATACACAGTATACAGCAGAGTACAGGCAGCCTGGCTCCATATACACTGTATATAGCAGGGTACAGGCAGCCTGGCTCCATATACACTGTATACAGCAGGGTACGGGCAGCCTGGCTCCATATACACAGTATACAGCAGAGTACAGGCAGCCTGGCTCCATATACACTGTATACAGCAGGGTACAGGCAGCCTTGCTCCATATACATAGTATACAGCAGGGTACAGGCAGCCTGGCTCCATATACATAGTATACAGCATGGAACAGGCAGCCTTGCTCCATATACACTGTATACAGCAGGGTACAGGCAGCCTGGCTCCATATACACTGTATACAGCAGGGTACAGGCAGCCTGGCTTCATATACACCGTATACAGCAGAGTACAGGCAGCCTGGCTCCATATACACTGTATACAGCAGGGTACAGGCAGCCTGGCTCCATATACACTGTATACAGCAGGGTACAGGCAGCCTGGCTCCATATACACCGTATACAGCAGGGTACAGGCAGCCTGGCTCCATATACACTGTATACAGCAGGGTACAGGCAGCCTGACTCCATATACACTGTATACGCCAGGGTACAGGCAGCCTGGCTCCATATACATAGTATACAGCAGGGTACAGGCAGCCTGGCTCCATATACACTGTATACAGCAGGGTACAGGCAGCCTGGCTCCATGTACACTGTATATAGCAGGGTATAGGCAGCCTGGCTCCATATACACTGTATATAGCAGGGTACAGGCAGCCTGGCTCCATATACACTGTATACAGCAGGGTACAGGCAGCTTGGCTCCATAGACACTGTATACAGCAGGATACAGGCAGCCTGGCTCCATGTACACTGTATATAGCAGAGTACAGGCAGCCTGACTCCATATACATAGTACACAGCAGGGTACAGGCAGCCTGACTCCATATACACTGTATACAGCAGGGTACAGGCAGCCTGGCTCCATATACACTGTATACAGCAGGGTACAGGCAGCCTAGCTCCATATACACTGTATACAGCAGGGTACAGACAGCCTGGCTCCATGTACACTGTATATAGCAGGGTACGGGCAGCCTGGCTCCATATACACTGTATACAGCAGGATACAGGCAGCCTGGCTCCATGTACACTGTATATAGCAGGGTACGGGCAGCCTGGCTCCATATACACAGTATACAGCAGAGTACAGGCAGCCTGGCTCCATATACACTGTATATAGCAGGGTACAGGCAGCCTGGCTCCATATACACTGTATACAGCAGGGTACGGGCAGCCTGGCTCCATATACACAGTATACAGCAGAGTACAGGCAGCCTGGCTCCATATACACTGTATACAGCAGGGTACAGGCAGCCTTGCTCCATATACATAGTATACAGCAGGGTACAGGCAGCCTGGCTCCATATACATAGTATACAGCATGAAACAGGCAGCCTTGCTCCATATACACTGTATACAGCAGGGTACAGGCAGCCTGGCTCCATATACACTGTATACAGCAGGGTACAGGCAGCCTGGCTCCATATACATAGTATACAGCAGGGTACAGGCAGCCTGGCTCCATATACACTGTATACAGCAGGGTACAGGCAGCCTGGCTCCATGTACACTGTATATAGCAGGGTACAGGCAGCCTGACTCCATATACATAGTATACAGCAGGGTACAGGCAGCCTGGCTCCATGTACACTGTATATAGCAGGGTACAGGCAGCCTGGCTCTGTGCAGGGTGGTCGGCAGGGCACAGGGCACATCACTATGCCCGACTTGCACACTTGGCAGAACAGCTGTTCATCGTTGTGGTGCTGAGACGTCTTTTCCCTACTTCCAGCCCCTACAACTGACAAGAAGGAGGGAAATAAGGGCTGAGAAGGAGGGACGCACTTACAATGAGGGGTGAGGGGGAGGATAGTGCAGCCTCCTCCTCCACCTCACACACTGCTCTGACCTGCCATCCTGCATGCTTCTCATTATCACCCTCTATGCCGACCCCTGTTATCTCCTGATGCCAGGCAGCAGTGCCCCCCACACACGTGCCCAGCCTCGCCCTCCTCGCAGGTCCCCATGCTGGCATCACACCCTGCAGCACAACTAGATTGCAGCGATCTCCTCGGATGTGCAATTTCCTGATACAACTTTCTTCTGCTCTTTGGCCACCTTTGCTGGGAAGAGGCTGATGCTGTGGGACCTGCTGGTCTGAGTGAGGGGCTTACTGGGAGCTCTGTGTGACCACCAGGGTCTGAGCCACAGTCCGGACTGGAAAATGCACTTGCTGGAAGTAGCGCTCCTCTTTCTATACTCAGTGTTGATTCAGGGGGACATCGCTTATGAGTCTGGACAGGGTTACTACGACGATCCGGAATTTGGCGACTTCAAGGTAAGGACTGGCTGTGAGTGAGGGGTGATGGCGGTGCCAGCTGTGCCAGGGCAGTGAGGAGCCGGGGCAGAGAGGGCCGATGCCACAAACTCTGCAGATATTTAGCTTTTCACTGGTTATTGATTTAGTTCAGTTGTTTATTAGTTTATTTCCTTTTTGTTGCTTTTTCACAGCCCGCGTTCTCCAGCTCCTCTAATGCCTGTGTTCACACCAGCGATCATTAATCGTCCTGTTTTTCTTTTCCATATTCGGAATCGAATAAAAAGCCCATCCCTTTTTATGACCGAGATGGACCCCGTTCATTACAATAGGGTCTGTTCGGCTGTCATATTAACAGGCAGCAAGCAATGCGTTTTCTTCTTCAAAAACGACAGCGCTTCCTAAGGACGCAAGTGTGAACCAGGTGTAAAGGACAGATACTCAGGAAGAGGCAAAACATGTAAAAAATGAGAGAATAGGAGGGATGGTGTATGACGTAAGGAGCACCGGTGACAATGACACTGGTAATGGTGTTTGTGTGGACGCGTTCATTGGTAATCCACAGTTTATTGACAATAGCGACTATTTGTACTTTGTCATAATCTGGAAAGATTCCGTAATCTCTACATATACGGTAGTGATTAGCTATTTTACCAGCGTACAATGCTAAAATAAAAAAAAATATCACTATTGGGCCTCATGCAGACGTCCAAATTCACCTAGGATTTCTGTGCCGGTTTTAATGTATAGAAGATGTAACCTGTATGGTTTATGTAACTATTCACACTGGTGCGTTCTTTCTGGACCTATTAATGCGGAAAAAAAGAGGGACATGTCCGTTACTGGTCACAGATCAAAATCCCCATGTAAGGCTATGGGTCCATGAAAATCAGGGACCACTGCTGTTATCCATATGTGGCATTGTAATGGAGAAGATATATATATATATATATATATATATATATATATATATATATATACAATATTGCTGATAAAACACTAATGGTACAATCTGATACAAACACTGACAATAACTCCATATTTATGTGTATCCCTGTCTGAATGAGGCCTTGTAGTGACTTATTATAGTACGTGACCTCTCATAGCCAGTGCATCACTTAGTCAAACCGAGCTATACTATAATAATATTACGTCGTTTCCAGGTTCACTGTGATAGGAAACGTCCTTCGTTTGCTCTGCATGTGCTTTCTGGACTCGTCTTGATAGCTGATAGGAGGGGAATGGGTTAATTGTTGCCCGGCTGTACAATAAAGATGAGTGCTTTTTCTTCAAGATGTGACGTTATTCTACCTGCTTTGGAGTTACCCTCCTTCATCAGGATCAACATTTTCCTTTTTGGATGTAATGGACCATGACAGCTCCAGTGATTCACATCCAACAGGTTCAAATAGGAATTAAAGGGATTCTCCATTTCATTGTTTCTTCACAATATCAGTGTATGGATATGAAATAGATTTTCCGTCTTAGTTTTTTTGAAACTCTGCTGCGTTATAGCTGACATCTTTGACGATGACCTTTCATGAAATTCACTAAATGCATAAACCTGAGCTGCAGATTCGAAATTGGCAATAAAATGAGTCAATGCTGCGGATGTGCCCCTTTGTAATGCCGATGGTGGCGGTATATGGTAAATCTGCAGAGGATTTTGATATCTGTGCACTTCTAGCTCGCACCAGCCTTACCGATGTCTTGAACATGTTTCCATGGCTTTCTTGAGTGTTCTGCACTTTTTTCATATACTTCTATGTAATTGGTGTGTATGCGTGTATGTCCGTGTGGGATGAGGAAATGAGATTTGGAGTTCCACTTGGGACAGGGACTGATGTGAGTGATGACAATCTGCACACATTGGAGCTGGGTCCAGAGGCCATGATGTCAGGGCATCGGTGGGGGTCCCGGCTATATCATTTTCTGACATTCCAGCAGCAGCGTGCCTCCATACACAGTGCATCCATTTGTCCACACAGCAGCACACAGGTTAACAGGCATTTTATGACATGCTAAGAATTCCTCACAATATAGCAGCACGTGTTTTCACTCACTTCAGCCTTTCAGACACAATTTGTTTCCATAATATGAAAAGCTTTTATGTTTTTGTGAAGTACTCAGTAAATGGAGTAGAATTGGTTGCCCGAATCTAGAATGTGCCTTGGTGGGGATGTGCTTCTTGTGAGGTTAAAGTATCCATTATATTGTGAAAATTCAGTTCCCGGACCAGGGGGCGCAATGTTAGTATTGGGTAAACACAGACATCAGGCGATAACGTTATTTATTCAACTGACCGGTAGCTACAAAGGTGTACACCGGGGTCAGAGATCACGGCGTGGATCTGGATTTTCCATATTTTATTTGTGCATTTTATGGATGAAAGGTTTTCACTCACAAAAGTGTTGTCCTGTGTGCTATAGGAATAGGAGTATAGGAATCTTCTGGAAAGAATGTTCAAAATATTGTAGATTCTATTGTTTGTAAACAAACGGTAAATGTGACAGTAAATAATATCATTACATTATTAGTAAACAAACGGTAAATGTGACAGTACATAGTATCATTACATTATTTGTACACAAACGGTAAATGTGACAGTAAATAATATCATTACATTATTCGTAAACAAACGGTAAATGTGACAGTAAATAGTATCATTACATTATTTGTAAACAAATAGTAAATGTGACAGTGAATAGTATCATTACATTATTAGTAAACAAACGGTAAATGTGACAGTAAATAGTATCATTACATTATTAGTAAACAAACGGTAAATGTGACAGTAAATAGTATCATTACATTATTTGTAAACAAATAGTAAATGTGACAGTAAATAGTATCATTACATTATTTGTAAACAAACGGTAAATGTGACAGTAAATAGTATCATTACATTATTTGTAAACAAACGGTAAATGTGACAGTAAATAGTATCATTACATTATTTGTAAACAAACGGTAAATGTGACAGTAAATAGTATCATTACATTATTTGTAAACAAACGGTAAATGTGACAGTAAATAGTATCATTACATTATTTGTAAACAAACGGTAAATGTGACAGTAAATAGTATCATTACATTATTTGTAAACAAATAGTAAATGTGACAGTAAATAGTATCATTACATTATTTGTAAACAAACAGTAAATGTGACAGTAAATAGTATCATTACATTATTTGTAGATAGACGGTAAATGTGACAGTAAATAGTATCATTACATTATTTGTAGATAGACGGTAAATGTGACAGTACATAGTATCTTACTCTGTGACAGTCGCACATGGGACAGGTTGTGCTGTGGTTTTCCAATGTTTATATAGTTTAGGATGTAAAACACTGTATATTACATTACTGCTATTTATCTGTGGTACGTGAGGAAACATAGTTATCAAACAGTGGATTAAAGATTTCATACTTCATCACAATGTGAAGAATTGTCTTTCACCGCCTGTTTACAAACAGATTACTCCATTCTCCCATTCCAAACATTGCATGCTATGAGTAATCGCCAGCAGCAAATAGTAAAGTGACAGCGCAGGAATGGCCACGGAGCTGTCAGAGCCTGGTATCATCCACGCTGCTGGGAATCACCAACTGGAAGGGACCGGGATTACAATGCTTATGACACCGTACCACGAATCTGAAGGAATAATCCGAGTCTTCTAACCCCTGCTCACATCTTTAGTAATGCTTACGCTCCTCTTCCAAAAAAAAGCATTTTGACATTTTGCAACTTTTTTCTATTCGGACCTTTGGCAGAGCTCTACATCCCTAATCTCCAACGCTGTGGGCTTTGTGTGTCATTTGGCGTTTTCAAGGTTTCATACGATTATCGTCTCAAATTAATCATTTACTTTCAAAAACAAAATTGCTTTAAGATTTCTAGAAAAACGGAAATTCCATTTTCATATCACTCTCACGTCCTTACGCTGCTGACACTGTATTCTCCGCTGCACAGACATGAAATATGTTCCAGTCCCCTTTCTGTATTAGTTGATTTAACTCGGATGACTTCACATAACTGGGAGTGCCAGTTGGGTTCCAGCTCTGAATTGTCTCCTTTTTTTATTCCTTGGAGAGTAAAGCCAATTAAGCCATTGAAAAATCATCCAACTGCAGTAAAGTAGTTGGCCAGAAAGGAATGCCGAATACGATTAAGGAGTAGATGCAGACAAAAGTCAGATACGTGTCTTGTGGTGTATGGAACCTGCTCTCTCCCAAGCACGAGATCAACGTGTCCATGTTAAACATTCAGACGTCTGTGAGTCATGTACCTGCTCTAACAGTATTGTTCAAGAATAAAACAAGTACCTATTATATTCTTTGAGCGGTCCGGAGACATGTACATTTTTGATCCACGTCAAAATTACCCATATAAGTCCATGGAAATCAGGGACTGCGCACAGGTGGCATCAGTGTACAATTTGTGTGCTGTCGGTGCTTAAAAGGGACCTGTCACCAGATTTGTCCCCTATAAGCTGTGACCACCACCAGTAAGCTCCTATATACAGCATTCTAGAATACTGTATATAAGTGCCTAGGCCGCTTTGTATAACATAGAACAGACCTTTATTATACTCAATTACAGTGTGGTCCAGTCCTATAGGCATCGCTGAGACCGGTCCGGCGCCTCTTCTTGCGATCGCTGTCCTCCTTCCCTGCTCTGTGTGGATGACATGTCCTACGTCATCCACAAAGAGGCTTCCTTTGCACTCCTGTGCACGTATACGTCTCTCTGCCCTGTTGAGGGTAGAGCAATGTATTGTAGTGCGCATGCACGGGCGGTCTTTGAACTTTCCCTGAGCCTGAGCATTACAGTACTTTGCAGGGCATAGAGAAGTGCGCGTGCGCAGGAGTACATTGTACGACACTGACTGGATGACATAGAACCCGTCTTCCACATGAGTAGAGAAGAGGGATAGCAATGGAAGAAACAGAGGAGATGTCGGACTGAGACCAGTGACGCCCATCGGACCAGACTTACCCACAGGTGAGTAAAATAATAGTTGTTTTTTGTTATACGGAACGGCCTAGGCACTTATATATTGTATTCTAGAGTGCTGTATATAAGGACTTACTGGTGGTGGTGACTGCAGCTTACAGGTGACAAATGTGGTGACAGATTCCCTTTATGGATCCGTTTTCCATAGACTACAATGTTAAAAAAATGGATCCTAAAAAAATACATTTTTACAAAACGAACAAGAAAGTTCTGTTTGCACAACTTTTTTGCCAACGGATGTCTGATAGATCTGTTCTAACGCATGATTACTGGACTTGTGAACTCAGCCTAACATTAGTGGGTAGAAGAAATATCTCAATTTTGGTTTTTTTCATTGGTTTAAAATAACTGACATGCTGACCAATCACATGATATTTGGATCCAAAACACTGAAGAACAACGCCAATTGTAGTTTTACGAACGAGAAAAATTACACACGTCTGATGAAGCATTAGGCAGCGTTCACGGCTCATTTGACCCTATGTTGAATTGCTCAGTCTTGGTCCGAGGGTCGGACTATAACAGTCGGGGGACCACACTTTGCACAGGTCTGGTGTACAGTGATGAAGCAGTAAAGGCCCCGTTACACGCAACGACGTAGCTAACGATATATCGCCGGGGTCACGTATTCTGTGACGCACATCCGACATCGTTAGCAACGTTGTTGCGTGTGCCACCAACGAACGGCCGTTAACGATGGAAAATACTCATCAAATCATCCATCGTTGACACGTCGTTCGTTTTCAAAAAATTGTTGATTGTTGAGGACGAAGGTTGTTCGTGGTTCCCGAGGCAGCACACATCATTATGTGTGACACCTCGGGAACGACGAACTGCAGCTTACCTGCGGCCGCTGGCAATGAGGAAGGAAGGAGGTGGGCGGGATGTTACGGCCGCTCATCTTAGAAAGGAGGCGGTTCGCCAGCCACAGCGATGTCGCTAGGCAGGTAAGTCCGTGTGACGGCTCCTAACGATTTTGTGTGCCCGTGACGCACAAACGACAGGGCGGGTGCTATCGCTAGCGATATCGCTGCGTGTAAAGCCCCCTTAAGTGTACCAAATCTGTGGCTAATTTGTGGTCAATCTGTAACTGAAAGGTGGTTACAAAATAGGCTAATAAAAATCAATAAATTGGTAATAATCATTTATTAAAGTTAAACCAATGTACACAGCTTTTAAGGGATAAAACATTTGTGATCTATTTGCTGGATAAGTAACAGATCATTGCGGTGCAGCAGTTGTGACCCCCCCCCCACCAGGTGGTAGAACCTAGGACGACTCAGGACCATTCAGTGCAAAGTGCAGATTTAATCCATCAGTAATCTATGGGATTGATGAAAACATCGTCCCCGATTCATGATCACCTTTCGCCTGTTTTTGTCTTGTTTTGTGATTTTTGCATCAGTTTTTGTTTGCACCCAATTCATTATTGTATTAGCACCTTTGTTTACTCAGTTATCTATGTACTCATCTGTGTTACTTGTTTTCTGCTTTCTGGGCAGAGTTTAATGATTCCACCTGAATTCGATTGATTCATTAATTTTAACATTTTGAGAAGTGTCAAGACTTGGCGCAGCTGTACTGTGGGTCCCCCTTGCTGTATTTCTAAGCATGCTTCCCAAAAACTCGTACCAAGTCGTCCACAAGGTCTCAAAAATGGCTAATAATGGTAAAAACGTCATTATTTCGACTTTGCAACCAATTCTTGAATGGTGTGTGTCATTTTGATGAATTTGGAACAGTTAATGTCTTTGAAAACCTCAAGAGCTAAGAAGAAGAGTGACTTAAAGAAAGATGCAAATGAGGAATCGGGGCCATCATGGGCTTTCATGTGTGTTGTTAAAAGTCCCAGAAGTAATAGAAAAGCTCACGGCACTATTGAAATAAGCGGGTGTATAACTCAGGCCTCACTCTGACCTCAAGGATTCTTGTGCTTCATAAAGAATCAATGTGATTTTCATGGGTAATTTTAATATATGATCAAAATTGGATATGTCTCACACATGAAAAACGAATGTCTGAATAAGACATGAAAATAAAGCCTGCTTTACACGTTGCAATTTCGCATAAGATATCATATGTGATTTGCAACGGCCCCATCGTATGTGCGTCACGTTCAATTTGTTGAACGTGCCGCACAAACGATTAACCCCCGTCACACATACTTACCCGTCCATACGACCTCGATGTGGGCAGCGAATATCCTCTTCCTGGAGTGGGAAGGACGTTCGGCATCACAGCGACGTCACACAGCGGCCGGCCAATAGAAGCGGAGGGGCGCAGCTGAGTGGGACGTAAACATCCCACCCACTTCCTTCCTTCCGCATTGAGGGCCGGGAGCCGCAGGACGTAGGTAAGATCTGTTCATCGTTCCCGGGGTGTCACTGCGATGTGTGCTACCCCGGGTACGATGAACAATCTGACGTGCAATGCTAGAGAAAGGTACGATGTGTATGCGAGGAACGTTTTAACGTTCAATCGCAATCGCACGTACCCGTCACACACTGCAATGTACCTTACGATGCCGGATGTGCGTCACTTACGATGTGACCCCGCCGACATATTGTAAGATACATTGCAGCGTGTAAAGCAGGCTTTAGACATGAAGATCTCTTAGCAGAGCTGCCTTTATTTACTTTCAGACAAATATGTCAACATTGTAGGGAACATATGGCAATACATTGGCCTTTTTTTTAAGCCAAGTAGCCAACCAGATCCTGTGGTCATATGCCCTTTTAGACCATTAAAATGGAATTCAGAAGAAGTGAAGTCCAGCGGATCACAGGCAAATGGATTAAAACCTTTTCTTTATTTTCATCTCATTAAAAATGGACAGACAGCATCCACAAGGTACAGTTATCCAACGCGTTTCGCCATAACGCCGTGTCGTAAGTTCTTATTCATGGATATTTAACAAACAGTGCAATACCTCTATATATAATACGAACAGACTTCCCTCTCACTTGGGATCCAACCCACAATCAATTAGTTACTTAATTAATTACTCTACATCTGTTAGATACCAGCGTTCAGGGAATAGAAAAAAACACCATAAAATTTGAATCATATAAAAAAGTGAAAATTTTATGGTGTTTTTTTCTATTCCCTGAACTATAGAGGTATTGCACTGTTTGTTAAATATCCATGAATAAGAACTTACGACACGGCGTTATGGCGAAACGCGTTGGTAACTGTACCTTGTGGATGCTGTCTGTCCATTTTTAATGAGATGAAAATAAAGAAAAGGTTTTAATCCATTTGCCTGTGATCCGCTGGACTTCACTTCTTCTGAATTTGTTTCCCTGTGCCTGGGATTTCCGTGCAGGATCAGGTGGTCCACTCCTTAGATTTACACATCATAGTGGTGAGCTGGAATACTTTTCTCTTGATTAAAATGGAATCTGTCAGCAGATTACTGTTACCCCAGTTAAGAGCAGCAGATGTGGGGGCAGAGCCCCTGATTCCAGCGAGGTATCACATTTTAGGCTGCTTGCTTTGATAAAATGAAAAAAAAAAATCCTTATTTTTTTATATAGCACTAACATATTTCGCAGCGCTTTACATACATCAGGAACACTGTCCCCATTGGGGCTCACAAACTAAATTCCCTTTCTATATGTATTTGGAGTGTGGGAGGAAACTGGAGAACCCAGAGGAGACCTACGCAAGCACAGGTAGAACATACAAACTCCTTGCAGATGTTGTCTTTGGTGGGATTCAAGCCCAGGACCCCAGGGATGCAAGGCTGCAGTGCTAACCACTGAGCCACCATGCCACCCAGTGATACAGTCACTGTTTATGTACTATGGATTTTCCAATCCTCTCAATACTGAGCTCTATATAACTCCACCCACACCACTGATTGACAGCTTTCTGTGTGCAATGTGCATATGGAGAAAGCTGCCAATCAGTGGTGGGGGCAGAGTTATACAGAGCTCATGAATATGGAGGACTACTTGGCAGCAGATTTACTAGTCATGCACTGATACTCTTCTGCTAATAAAACATAGCCAGTGGCCCAGTAAGTGACACATTTCTAGAATCATGATCTCTGCGTTATGCTGCTCTCGGATTAGGAGGCAAAAACCTGGTGACAGATTCCCTTTAATTCTTAATAGTAGTTCACCACCTGGTAGACTAACATCACTAGTGTTCGGTCAGCTGTACTTCCGGAGCCAGTTACACCAGCCCCTATTTTTGTAGTAGCCAGGCAATAAAAGTTCCACTGACAGGAAATGTCGGAGCGTTTTGGCTACCTGATTCCTCTGATTCTTCCAGCCCTGGCTGCTTCTCCTCTTTCCTTTTACTCTTCCAAACATAATTGACTGTTGCAGTGAACCGTGTCCTCAGTATATCCAAGAAATATTGCTTCAATGTTGTCATTATAACTTCAAGTGTTTTCTTGAAGGATTTATTTGTTAGTTTTCCTTGTAGTTCTTGGTATTGTCAGTTGTCGTTGCCAGCACTAAAGCTTTTACATCCATAAATAGATGCATCAAATACCATCACTAAAACATTTTTAAAGGGATATTCCAGGGAATGAAAACAGTTTCTAAACTGACAGTAGCTGTTAGGGTACGCTCACACGAGCATGAAAATCGGACGAGTGCAATGCGAGAAAATCTCCCATTGCTCTTGGACCTATGTTAGTCAATGAGGGCGAGCAGTTGGGCAGCTTTTATCGCATCCAGATTCTGGATGAGAGAAAAGTCGCAACATGCTGCAATTTTCTGCTAGAGCAGTATCCCTCGCACCCTTTCAGGTGAATGGGTGCGAGAGATAAATCGGACTGCACTCGGATGTTATCCCATGCAGTGCAATATGCGCACAGGCTGACAATGGAGGAGATGGGGAGGATTAACCCCTCCCTCTCCTCCTCAGCGCCCGTCCTCAGCTTCACAGTTGTGACCTGATTGCAGGATCGGGTCACAGTTGCATGACACTCGGCTCACGCTCGCAGCAGAGCCTGAGCCGGGAGTCATTAGCATGTCGCATCGGATGTCATACACTCGTCTGAGTCCAGCCTTAGAACAATGATCTGACCCCAATTAGAGGATTGGTTACTGTCTACTTTCCTCCACCCTGGAGTATACAGTCGCTTGTGACCCAGCCCCATAACCATCTGTCCCTAGAGCTGCCCCTGTGGGACGGCGTTCTTTCTCACATTATTCTACTAACGTCCAATGATAATTGCATCGCTCAGTCACATAACCACAGCATCGTATAGCGGATAGAAGCTGCGGTCACAGGACTACGCCACTCCTACTACAGGGGGAAACAACAAAAATGTGGCACGGTGACGTCTCACCGTTTCCTCTTGGGTTGAGCAGAACTTCAGGAAAACTGGAAAAATTGTTCAGAATTTTTAATAGATGTACATTACAAAAAATAATGTTTTAACAACTGCTGTCAGCTTATTCCTTGAAACACCCCTTTAAATGAAAGCAACACTTATCCATGTATGATATGATTTTAATATGGGTAACTAGGATCAATATGGCTAGTAGCCCACATTGAAGATGATTTGTTTTAAAGGGGTTGACGGGTGTAAATTCATAGGTCTGTCGTCTTTATGTGTCACAGTATGTGATTGCAGACTTGTGAATCCTTACATTGCGCACAATGTACACTGTGAGGATTAACCTGTGTCAGAGCCGGGAATGAACCACAAGTATGCAATATGCAGACTCCCAGCCAGAACCCAACTAGATGGTG
The DNA here is from genome assembly GCF_048569485.1 of Anomaloglossus baeobatrachus. Taxonomy (NCBI): domain Eukaryota; kingdom Metazoa; phylum Chordata; class Amphibia; order Anura; family Aromobatidae; genus Anomaloglossus; species Anomaloglossus baeobatrachus. The sequence goes on from NC_134353.1 coordinate 165,104,905, forward strand.
GTGGCCTCGCTGAATATACTTGCATTCATATAGGTAAGGATGGTTGACCTTAGGGAGATCAACATCCAGCACCGCGGAGCACCATCACGTGTTTTCTCAACGCAGTGATTCTAGAGCAATGCCCCCTGGGAAATATGCAAAACAAGGAAGCCGCGGAGACACCATCACATGTTTCTCAACGCTGGCAGGTAACTAGCCAGGTCTTTCACCGGGAAGGAAAAACCACGGGAAGGGCAGTCTCCGGTCAAGGAAACCACCTATGCCAAAACATGGTATCCATCCACAGACAGCTGTTTTGGGGCATTTGCCCCTCATCAGTGTGCATATTTCCCAGGGGGCATTGCTCTAGAATCACTGCGGTGAGAAAACACGTGATGGTGCTCCGCGGTGCTGGATGTTGATCTCCCTAAGGTCAACCATCCTTGCCTATATAGTCTTCTACTAGGCATTGCTCCCACTGGCCAGTTTCCTACTCCACACTGATGAGGGGCAAATGCCCCGAAACAGCTGTCTGTGGATAGATACCATGTTTTGGCATAGGTGGTTGCCTTGACCAGAGACTGCCCTTCCCGTGGTTTTTCCTTCCCGGTGAAAGACCTGGCTAGTTACCTGCCAGCGTTGAGAAACATGTGATGATGTCTCCGCGGCTTCCTTGTTTTGTATACTTGCATTCAGTCAGGCTGCGCCCTTGTAGTCGGATATTGGCCTGGAGTCTGCATATCGCACATTCGCAGCCATGTGACCGCCATTTCCGGCTATGACAGCAGAGAATCCGTACAGCGCACAGTGCATGCAATGTGAGGATTTGTAAGTCTGATGTCACATAGAATGATTGCAGACTTGTGTATTTACACTGGACAACCCCTTTAAACTTTGCTTTATCCTCCTTATCTATAAATTACATGTTGTACTTTTAGCGATTTTTTTTTTTTGTACTTGTACTAAAATGATCTGGGTTACGGCAAACATTTCTACCTAACTAGTATATATACAGTATATATAGTCAGAGTATGGATGCCTTCCAGTATCACAGAGCACACTGCTAAATACCTGTAGAGCACGTATATGTTTATTATTCCAGCCATATTTACAGTGACATATGGGGTTTAATGGGCATTTCACATTCTTTCTGAAAACATTCTGCAATTAATTTGCCTTGAAACATAATTCAAGGAGATTTAACCTATGCCTGCTTTGACTTTGGAGGACTTTGAAGTGGTACAGTACTTTCTTACATCATAATCATCAGGTACCACCTAAGGAAAGCAGACAAGACGTTCCTGGTGGCTGTTTCTAATCAGATCCGAATCATCAGTTTATGTAGCTTCCCATGAGGATTGGACAGTAAAACAGCTGTATGGTCTGAACCCAGGCCTTCCCAACCATAGCGTACTGCACATGGGGTTTTCTGTACCGTCTGTAGTACCCTTTAAAGGGCACCCGTCACGTCCCCAAATGCCATTAACCTTCAGATATGGGTTAATCTGCAGGTTAATAGTGTTCTAAAGCTTTGCTGCCATTATACTGAAAGCCTGGCTGGGAGTAAATTCACTTTATTCTTCCTGGTTGCTGGTGTGGCCTCAGTCACTGCTCAGTACATTGTGAGCTGCTGCTGTAACCACTCCGGTACTGACTGACAGCCGCCAGTTACACCGTTGCCAGCTGTCAGTCAGCATGCCCCCATACTGACAGCCGTCTCTGTACTGTTACTCTGTTTTGCCGGCTGTCAGTCAGTGCCGGGGCGGCTTTAGTTACTGTTCAGTGCAATGTGAGCTGCGGCTGTAAGCATGCCCTAGTACTAACTGACAGCCGGCTCTGTACTGTTACACTGTTGAGCAGGCTGTCAGTCAGTGCCGGGTTGGCTTCAGTCACTGCTCAGTGCATAGTGAGTTGTGGCTGTAAGCACACCCTGGTACTAACTGATAGCTGACTCTTTGCTGTTACACTGTTGGGCAGGCTGTCAGTCAGTGACGGGGCGGCTTCAGTCACTGCTCAGTACATGGTGAGCTGTGGCTGTAAGCACACTACAGTACTGACAGCCGGCTCTGTACTGTTACACTGTTGAGCAGGCTGTCAGTCAGTGCCGAGGCGGCTTCAGTCACTGCTTAGTACATGGTGAGCTGTGGCTGTAAGCACACCCCAGTACTGACAGCCGGCTCTGTACTGTTACACTGTTGAGCAGGCTGTCAGTCAGTGCCGGGGAGGCTTCAGTCACTGCTCAGTACATGGTGAGTTGTGGCTGTAAGCACACCCCAGTACTGACAGCCGGCTCTGTACTTTTACACTGTTGAGCAGGCTGTCAGTCAGTGCCGGGTTGGCTTCAGTCATTGCTCAGTGCATGGTGAGTTGTGGCTGTAAGCACACCCTGGTACTAACTGATAGCTGACTCTTTACTGTTACACTGTTGAGCAGGCTGTCAGTCAGTGACGGGGCGGCTTCAGTCACTGCTCAGTACACGGTGAGCTGTGGTTGTAAGCATGCCCCGATACTGACAGCTGGCTCTGTGCTGTTACAATGTTGAGCAGGCTGTCAGTCAGTGATAGGGCGGCCACCCAGTGTTAGAATTGTGTTAACCTGGAGATTATCCCCATATCTGCAGCAGGATAATAGGATTTTTGGTATGACAGGTTCCCTTTAAATTGTATAGATTTGTGAGACTTGCTCACATATTAGGGATAATCTCATTTAGTAAAGAATTTGCTCAAAAGGACATCTGCAAATAACTTTTCTTTAAATTATTTTGTCTTCCTACCAAAAAAACATCAGTCCACAGTGGCGAGTGTAAAGGTTTTGGTACCGTGTTGAAAAAATATTGAATGTTCTCAGTGAGGGGAACAAAATTATAATCTTGTGATACCTTTTAATGGTTAACTAAAATAAAATACCATGCCTGATGAAGGGACCTGGGATGTCTGGAAAGCTTGCTTTGTAACATCACTTTATTTTAGTTAGCCATTAAAAGGTATCACAAGATTATAATTTTGTTCCTCTCACTGAGAACATTCAATAATTCCACAGTGGCGGTCACTCCTCTTCCTTGTTTTGTTGTTCACTGCCTATTGTGAAGTGAAATCCATGTTTAGGAGCGAAGACACTGATCCGGATTACAGGGAGTATGAGCCGGTCTTTGTCTCTTCTTCTGCCCTCCTGCTTTCAGTTTGGGCTAGCCATTGGACATGGGCAGGAGTAGTGCATGCTGGGAAGTGTGTGCTGGGGATTGAAAGATTGAAAGTCCTAGGTCCTATAGTGCTGGCTGGTTTCTGAAGAGAAATGAGCCACTCAAAACAACTGGATAGCAGCTTACAATGCTGGAGAATTTGGGCACTTTCTGGGACTATCAGACTGTTGTGTTTCGACTGATGAGGGAAGATGGCATCATGAAAATGCTTTCCTCCAGGTTTTATGTCAAGTGATAGATATGCTTTGCTTTAATGATAGCATATAATCGCTACAGTACTAATGTGTATATCAGCTATTAGGTGAAATACATTAGTGCTATTTCTGGTCTAGAGAAAAACTCAGTAGTGAACAGAAATTTAAAGGGGTTGTCCACTAATGTACAATAATGTCTTAAAAGCTAAAGTGGACTAAATAAAATAAAAAATATACTTACCTCCAATATCCTTACGCTCTCTTGATGTTAGCACTGTGTCTTCTGCCGGGTGTGTGACATTGTGATATCATGTGACTGCTGCAGCCAATCAGAGGCCCCTTAGCAGCTGAAGTCTGGGAGGTAAGTACCACTTAAGCTGTTGGGAAGGGATAGACCCGTAGAGAACAATCCCTTTAAATGACGGACTCATCTTGGAATTTCATCCAATTTACCATTTCCGTGGAGCTTTCAGCCCCTTCTTGATGAATATAATGTCTCACATTGAATACACCCTACTGGACGCAGTGTACCGGATCAGAAAGTGTTAAAGGGAACCTGTCATCAGAAATTTTGCTTTCAACCTAAAAGTTTCCCCCTCTGCAGCTCGTGGGCTGCATTCTAGCAAGGTTTCTATACTTTTTGTGCCCCCTTTTAAACCAAAATAAATACTTTATAAAACTGTACCTTTCGGTTTGAAAATCTTGTAAATTATCCATGGGGGTGGGCCGTGTGGCGTCCGTTGCTGTATCTTACGCCATCCCCCATGCTCCAAATCATCCCTCAGGACACCGCCCACTGCGCCCGAGGTCCCGTGCACGCCGGGACACCTAGTGACGTGGTCGCAAGCACGAAAGTATGGGCGGCGCTGTGATTGCATCGCAAGTGCCCGCCCATCCTCTCGTGGGCGCTCTCTCCCCTCTGTACGTCGCTCAGATCCTCCGCTTCTCCTGTGCTGTGCTGCTCCGCTCCTCCCATCTATTTCCTGCTGCAGGGTATGATGGGAAGGAGGTGACGTCGGGCCGGCGCAGAATGCTGGAGGCAGTGGGGAAAGGGTGGGCATGAGAGTATGGGCGGGCACTTGTGATGCAATCACAGCGCCGCCCATACTCTCGTGCCTGCGACCACGTCACTAGGTGTCCCGGCGTGCACGGGACCTCTGGCGCAGTGGGCGGCGTCCTGAGGGATGATTTGGAGCATGGGGGACGGTGTAAGATACAGCAACGGATGCCACACGGCCCGCCCCCATGGATAATTTACAAGATTTTCAAACCGAAAGGTACAGTTTTATAAAGTATTTATTTTGGTTTAAAAGGGGGCACAAAAAGTATAGAAACCTTACTAGAATGCAGCCCACGAGCTGCAGAAGGGGAAACATTTAGGTTGAAAGCCAAATTTCTGATGACAGGTTCCCTTTAATAGTCACATGTGAGGGGTAACACGCAGGTTTGGCTGTTATGTAAGATGAGAATAAAGGAGCGTAACTACATTACCATAACATTGCAGAGGAGTGTAGGAGATCATCTTATTCCTCATGTATCGGTGGTACAGGAAGGAATCGGCCTCGTAAACTATTTACATGTGTAACCTTAACAATCTGTATGTGAGGAAAATGACCAAATACAGATCAGCCATAAACATTTATTCAATTATTACCTTAAAAAAATAAAAACGTAAGGCAGAAAAGCGCACATCAGCCATCTGGACACTGTCCACCCCAGGAGAAGCAGAACCACAAATACTCTGCTCGCCCATGTCTGACATGTGATTGGGAACTAATATGGGGATTAAATGGTTAATAATAAATGGTGTGCGGACACCTTAAAGTGTAATCGTTGTTTACATTTTTATTTCATAAATCATTAGTACACATGAAAGTAAGTAACTCTGTAAAATATCTTATCAGAGAAATTTGCTTTTCTCTGCCAGAATTGATCAGTCATTATTAAAATTCTCAATTCTGAGGTAAAATCTGTATTCAGTGAAGACTTTCCCATTACTGAGATAGAAGATTACTGATGAGATTCCATGACTATGAGAGGAGGGAGGAGCTAGAAACAGGGAAGGGCTAGATACAGAGCTCCGCCTCCTCACTCATCCTCCCTCCTTGCGACAAACCTGATAGAATATTTGAACGCCTCAATCCAGCATTTTTTGTTTTGTTTCATCTCTGTATTGGTGTTTTTACTCTAAGATCCCTGTCCCTACTCTTAGGGGCACTTTGCACACTACGACATCGCAAGCCAATGCTTGCGATGCCGAGCGCGATAGTCCCCGCAGCTGCGATATCATGGTGATAGTTGGCATAGCGAACATTATCGCTATGCCAGCTTCACATGCACTCACCTGCCCTGCGACGTCGATCTGGCCAGCGACCCGCCTCCTTATTAAGGGGGGCGGGTCGTGCGGCGTCATAGCGACGTCACACGGCAGGCGGGCAGTAGAAGTGGAGGGGCGGAGATGAGCGGGACGTAAATATCCTGCCCACCTCCTTCCTTCCGCATAGCCGGTGTGAGCCGCAGGACACAGGTAGGAGATGTTCCTCGCTCCTGCGGCTTCTCACACAGCGATGTGTGATGCCGCTGGAACGAGGAACAACATCGTAACATCGGTCATTTGCAAATTATGGAAATGACCGACGCTACACCGATGATACGATTCCGACGATTTTGCGCTCGTTAATCGTTTAAAAAAGGCTTTACACACTACGATATCGCCTGCGACGCCGGATATGCGTTACTTTCAATTTGACCCCACTGACATCGCACCTGCGATGTCGTAGTGTGCAAAGTGCCCCTTACACTAACTGTACAATGTTTTCACCTTTTTTGGCGTCGATTTGGTCCAGCAGTGCTGCCTTGTGACAACAGCTTCTGATTGTCCGGAAGTCAGAAGTTAGGTCACAAGCTCTCAATTCAAGTCTATGTGAGCTAGGCTCTCATAAAGTTGCATTGAGTTGTGAGTAATGATGAGTAAACTGTTCTGTATCGGGTGCTCTAAACGCCGGTGCTTGATATTCATTTTCCGAGTATTATGGAAGTCATTGGGGAACTTGAACAGTTTTCCGGTAGATATTACGGAACAAGGCTTGAGTTCACCATTGACTTTCATTTTACTCAATAAACGAGTACCGAGCAAAAAACAGTTCACTTATCACTAGTTGTGCTCCATAAAACATAGAAGCTGAAGGCAATCACAAAGTACTGGAGACCGAGCAGCCGTGCTAGAAAAAGAAAATGGCGCAATACTCCCGCGATGAAGTTGAGAAGAACCCGCTGCAGTGCTGCTTTGATGACACTCCTAGGTACATCAGAGTGTAGCCGGGAACATACCTGTCTGGGGAACCATCTCTGCACATCCCTACGTTGTACAATTTTCCTCTTTTTATAGGTAACCTGGCATGTCCCTGAACATGTCCCCAATCTGCAGGTAAGTAGCGTTAGAATGCTGCCGGCCGCTATACTGAAAGTGCGGCTATTGGTGGAACATAAACTTATCTCCTCCAGCGACTGTTGTAGTACTCCCCAACTATTTAGCTGCAGATTAACCCTATATCTGCAGGTAAATAGCATTTTCCGAAGAGACAGGTTCCCCTTAAGATTTATTGACATACTAACATATAGTATATTACAGTGACTCTCGCAATGAATCAGTGAATATTTTATAAAGTGGGACTGAAATATAATTATACTGTGAGGTAATATTAAAAGAAATCACTGTCATACTCTGTGCTTTCAACACAGCTTCCACGTCTCGGGGCAATATGTGCACAAATAAATGGAACTTGACATGAAATTCATGCCGCCTAAATCAGACCCTAGCGGCGTTATTGCAGCCATATATGTTTTACTCTAAAACCTTTAAGGGAAAACATATTTTTGAGAATCCGGCCAGGGACTAAACATAATCATCGTAAACATCCCGCCCACCTCCTTCCTTCCGCATAGCCGGCGTGTGCCGCGGGATGGAGGTAAGCTGATGTTCATCGTTCCCGGGGTGTCACACGGAGCAGAGTGCGCTACCCCGGGAACGATGAGCAACCGGCGCCATTTTCATTAAACGAGATTATGAAACCGAGCGACAAGTACACGACTCTCGATTTGTGAGCGATACTGCGTCGCTCGGAGGTGTCACACAGCCCGACGTCGCAAGCCATGCCGGATGTGCGTCACAAAAACTGTGACCCCGACGATCTATCGCACAATAGATCGTCTCGTGTAAAGCACCCTTAAGGTCCTGGAATGCCCTGAACACGAGGTAAGCGACACAGTGAATCAGAAGAACTAGACTACATTTGTAATTGAATGTATTTGCTAATATTATTATTATACCTACTATATATTGGGATAGGATCTTGGACATGGGAATACCCCTTTAAGTGTTTTTACATGACACATACACATAGTCGAAGCGCTAGTATATAGGCAAAGATATTGTTATCTGACCGTATCTCCTATACTCAGGTATGAACTATGCACACCTCCTGAGATGCCCAGTTCACCTCTGCAGGTGGAATCATCTTTTTGTAGCCCAGCGCTGTGCTGCAATTTTCCTGTCACCTCTACTTATAGCTGTCACAAGAGGGTCAGGCAGCAGGGCAATGGCAGTGAGAACCCTGCAGTAAACATACCTTGCTTAGATTAGGCAGCTGGTGCCTGATTCATGCTCTCGTGGTTCGGGCAGCATGAATCACTTGCCAGGTACCATTTATGACTGTGTTCACATCTGCACTTGATGTCCTCGAAAAGGATCTATCACAAATAGTAGTGCAGGATCCTGCTCCAACAAGCACAGAGCCAAGTAGTTTCAGTTAGAAGGGGCTATTTGGTTCTTTAAAATGAATAACAGCCCGTCTTTAGAATCCGCATAGAAAAGTAGAACAATGTGTAAGGAAGAGAACATGGCGGGGGCTTATTCTATGGATAGACAATCAATAACCCTTTCAGGACCTGTGCATTTTTACTTTGTGTGCTTTTGTTTTTCCCTACCCTTCTTCCAAGACCCAAAAATTTTTTATTTCCATTAACATAGCCACACAAGTGCTTGTTTTTTGTAAGACAGATTGTAGTTTTGAGTGACACCATTTACTTTACCATGTCAAGTACTAAAATATAGGGAAAAAAATACAAGTGGGATGAAATGGTGAAAAAAAACAAGCAATGCCGCCATTTTTGTTTTTACAGTGTTCATTATGTGGAAATAATGACCTGGCAAAATAATTCCTCAAGTCAGTACAATTCTGATAATGCTATACTTCTGTCATGCTATTTAGATTTTCATGGTTAAAAATAATCTCTTTGAACTGTGTAAAACAATTGATTGTGTCACCATATTCCAAGAGCCATAACTTTTACATTTTTTGTCCCCACCATTAATGGCGTAAGGGTTTTTTTTTTTACAAGCTGTCATTTTTATTGGAACAATTTTTGGTACATATGATGCTTTGATCACTTTTTATTGCATTTTTTGGGGAGGCGCAGCCACATAAAACAACAATTCTGAAATTTATGAAATTTACCATTTTGGTTGATTCATCTTATATTTTCATACATTGAACTTTTGTGTTTATTTTTTTCGGATGGGGAAAGCGAGGGATAATAGAATACTTTATGTTTTTACTTCTTTAGAAGGGTGTTGAACACCTGTGAAGAAAAAGAAAAAGGGTTCTCGGTTGTAGTTTTCTTTAAAAAAAAAACTGAGCTTAAAGCGGCTTTACACGCTACAACATATCTAATGATGTGTCGGCGGGGTCATGTCGTAAGTGACGCACATCCGGCATCGTTAGTGGTGTTGTAGTATGTGACAGCTACATGTGATTGCGATTGAACGTAAAACCGTTCATCGCATACACGTTGTTCATTTCCTTAAAATTGCACGTCGGGTTGTTCAATGTTCCCGAGGTAGCACACATCGCAGTGTGTGACACCCCGGGAATGATGAACAGATCTGATCTGTGTCCCGCGGCTCCCGCCGGTAAGGCGGAAGGAAGGAGGTGGGCAGGATGTTTACGTCCCGCTCATCTCCGCCCCTCCGCTTCAATTGGCCGGCCGCATTGTGACGTCGCTGTGACTCCAGGAAGTGGATGTTCGCCGCCATCATCGAGGTGGTATGGAAGGGTAAGTACGTGTGACGGCAATTAATCGTTTGTGCGACACGGTCAACAAATTGACCGCGTTGCACATACGATGGGGGTGTGTCACATTGCATACGATATCGTATGCTTAATTGTAAGGTGTAAAGAAGGCTTTACTTACTTTCCCATGGTCCATTGCTGAGTCTTTGTCACTTCTTCCTTTGTCTTATTGTCTGCAGCTCTGATGTGATATCAACGCAGCGGCAAATCGTTGATCTTAATGTCTCTGAGCAGCTCATGCTGTCAACTCAGGCTGAGCCACTAAGGAAGCGGTGGTGGAGGCCCAGTGAGGTTTTTTCCAAAACCAGAAAATTCCTTAAGAAAATAGTTTTAAGAAAAAAATAAAAAATATTTATTATATTTTACTTATTTCTTTTTCTCATTTAAGGACTTGAAACGCTTGTTTGTGCTATGTACTGGAATACTTTAGTATTGCAATACTTTATATGATCTGCTGTGAGGTGCAGCCTGGTGTATACAGGTATACAAGCGTGGCGGCAACGTGGTCTACATAAGGCCTGCAATTGCCATGAAGACACATCAATACCATTCAACCACAGTCTCTTAACCATGGTGTTGTCAGTGATTGACATTAGAATTTAAATGGTTAATCAGCAGTAGTCACTGTTGTTAGAAAGGGGGGTTAAAGGAAGTTCATGGGTTAATTACAAATTCCCTTGTTTTCTCCTTCACTAGCTATGATGTTTATTTACACCATAGGTCGTATCCCTGCCTTTGATACGCGCTCACATTCTGAGCCTACATCTTTCCTTTCACATGTCGGCTGACCTGATCAGCCATCATGTGCCTCTAACGGGCGCAAATGGATCGGAGAGCCACCTGCAGCTGTTAACCTGTTAAATCCTGCTGTCAATCTCTGACACTGGGATGTAACACATACCAGCGGGGAGTGCTCAATTTCCCACTCCCATCGGTGGCCCCATGGCGTGATCGTGGGGTGCCGCGGTTGTCATGACAGCTGGGGGTCAGCTGGTGACCCTGTGTCTGTGATGATGATGTTCCTCTGAACGTTGGCTGCGAGCAGGGGATCATAGGAAGTCATCATTTCTGCTGTACAGTATTCTGACCAGTAAACAGCGTTGTCCTGCGCAACTGACTACTTTGCAATTTCCAAAACTGGCTATAATTGACTAAAATTGACTAAAGCCCCATACACTTTAGCTAGATGTCATGATCTTTAACTCCACCAACTATCATGTATCAGATGAGCCCATATACCAGTTGGGTTCAGATGTCTTTAGTCTAATATGTATTAGGGCTTTTAGCACGCTTTTTAAAGATTAAAATGATCCAACACTATAATTTAAAGGAGATGGGATCTACAATGAGAAATGCAGTCAGACACTACTAGTATTATTATTGGACTATTTAAGGCAGGGCTCCTTGTATATCTTTGCACGCTGCATACATTGAAATGTGTTTATAGGGGTTACGTGGCCATCCTATTGCTTTTTGTTCTCAAATGAAGACTGACTATTTTTAAAATTTCGGTTTAACATAATCCCATGAGAAAGTCCTTCCAGTAAGCAATTTTTAGGATCTGAATTAAATGGGGCTTCCTTCATTTAAAGCTTGTATGATTAACTCAGGATGAGTGTGAAAAGAGAGGAAATGACTTTCACAAGAAACTTTGGGAAATGTATAGTGTGTTATAGTGCTGCCATAAAGCATGCCGTCTTGAGAAGTAGGAATCATCTCCCGTATGCAGCTGCACATGAACATACTAGGAATTTGGAGCAATTTTGTGTGATAACGATCCCTAAGAAGAAAAATACTGTTATTGAATGGAGGTGTCAGTTCCATACCATGACACTGTGCTTGATCAAAGAAGACATTAGCTTTTGCTTGTGGAAAGTCTTTACAGACTCACTTTAAATGGGTCTATCAGCTCTTTCAACATGTAAATTCTAATAAATGTTTCCTTAGAACTGGAGTAGAAATTTTATTTCAAGTATTAGAACAGACAGTGTGGACAGCAGTGTGAGCAGCCTATTCTTACCTCAGTACTCCTGGTATTCCCAGTATTAAATCAGGATGGCAGAGTAGACAGTAATGTGAGCAGCCTCATCTTATCTCACCATTCCTGGTATCTCCATTATTAGATCAGAAGTACAGTGTGGACAGCAATTTGAGCAGCCTTATCTTATCTCAGCACCCATGGTATCTCCAATATTGGATTACAAAGACAATATGGACAGCCTCCTCCTACCTCAGCACTTTTGGTATATCCAGTATTAGATGAGAAAGACTGGGTGGACAATAGCATAAGCAGTCTTAACAGTCTTAACCTCAGCACTCTTAGGGGTACTTCTCACATAGCGAGATCGTTGCTGAGTCACAGGTTTTGTGATGTACCAGCGACCTCATCAGCGACCTCGCTGTGTGTGACACTAAGCAGCGACCTGGCCCCTGCTGTGAAATCGCTGATCGTTACACACTGTTCTAGTTCATTTTTTGCTCGTTGGTCTCCCGCTGTGCAGCACGCATCCGTGTGTTTGACTACGAGAGACCAATGAGCACCGACTCTGTGTAAGCAGCGTACACTGGTAACCAGGATAAATATCAGGTAACTAAGCAAGGCGCTTTGCTTAGTAACCCAATGTGTACCCTAGCTACATATACAGGGAGCCAGCACTGGCAGCCTGTAAGCGGTGTACGCTGGTAACCAGGGTAAATATCGGGTAACCAAGCAAAGCGCTTTGCTTAGTTACCCGATATTTACCCTGGTTACCAAGCGCAGCATCGTTACACGAGTCACTGGTAGCTGATGGCTGGTAGCTAGTGAGATCTGCCTGATTGACAGCTCACCAGCGACCATGTAGCAATGCACCAATGATCCCTGCCAAGTCGGATGGCTGGTAGGATCATTGATGCGTCGCTACGTGTGACCCCAGCCTTAGTGTCTCTAGTATTAGACCAGAAAGACATGGTGGACAGCAGTTGAACAGCCTCATCTTATCTCAGCACCTGTGATATCTCCAGTATTAGATCATAAAAACAGTATGGATAGCCTCCTCCTACCTAAGCACTCCTAGTATGTCCAATATTAGTTTAGAAAGACCAGGTGAACAGTAGCATGTACAACAGGTATCTCAAGTACTAGACCAGATGATCAAGACGAACAGCAATAAGAGCAGCTTCTTTCTACCTTAGAACCCCTGGTATCTCTAGTATTAGATCAGAAAGAGAGGGTGGACAACATTGTTTGGAATCTCTTCTTACCTCAACACTTCTGGTATCTAAAATTTGAGATTAGATAGGCTGGAGAACAGCAGTGTAAGCAGCCTCTTCTTACTTTAGTACATTTGGTATCTCCAGTATTAGACCAGATATTCATATACTATATATAAGAGTGGGAAAAAGATCAGGGCTTGGCATGTGTGTAATCCTTTTGCCTGGTGATGTTAATAGAATCTTAGATCAAAATATCCACCGGGAACACAATTTTCTACACATGTACAGGGGCAGAAAGATCTTTTTTACAGGCACCAGGCCTATTAACATTCTAGCACAGGTTTCTGAGTAACAAGCCAGTCGCCATCTTAATGTACTAGATAAATGCTTTTCTGCTAAATAAAGATATTTAGGATTCTATTTATAATGACATTTTCTTTCATTATATTTTTTTTTTCTTTTTCCAGGGAATTATTTTAAGTAGTCAACATCTAACAGCTATCATGAGCTGTATAGTTGAAAGCGAGGAGTGAATTCTTATTGCTCTGCCTTGGGCATTAAGACAGCTGTCTCACCCTTCCTTTATTTTTCATTTTTCTCCCTCTATACTTTCTATGAATTTACGACTCTATGGAGAAACTGTATATGATGGACTGTCGCCTTTTATGTTCACCAAGAGCCATTGTATGTCTTATTTAACCTTCTTTTGCATAGTAAACCTTCCCTTCAGTCCAAGGAAGTAGAGGTTTACATGGAAAGAAACACAAACCGCTACTATACCATTATTTTGCCTGTGAGAGGTTTGAGTGAAAGATTTCCACAGCAGATTGTTAGTAAGTGAGCCAAGTTTAGTGACGGCAGGAAGATTTATGGAGTAAAAGAGGAAGTGGTCATGTACTGTGAGAAATTTGTTATGGTCTAAAGGAGAAACCAGCTAAAGTCATTGTGTGACGGGACTTGGTAGATCGCCAGAAGAGTTGTGTTGTTGAATTACAGCTAAAGCAGACTCAGAACAGGTAGAAATTGTCCATAATTGAAAGGACTTCACTGTTACCAACCTCAGATAAGTAGCAGATAAGTAGATGACGAAAAATGGCCATCTTCATAAGTTGCTTGTTGTGCCTGTACATAATTGCAATAGTATATGGTATTCACTGGTTATAGGTAACATGGAAACATCTAACTACATGTACCCAATCCAGCGCCTGTTTTTATATAATTTTGTGTTTTGTGCTTTTTTGTTTTACACCCTATTCATTATTCTATTTGCACCTTTTTGAGGTCTATATTAGATAAGGTCTATGTGCTCACCTATTTTTTTTTTTAAGTTTTCTGCTATGTTTGTGGAATTTAGTGATATCAGGTGTCTTTGCCTGATTCATTCAATTGCGATTTTTCAAAAATTCAGAAAATGTGGAGCAACGCCACTCCACTCCCCCCTAATCTGTTTTTGAGTATGCTAGTATTTTTGCACATTCTTTTACACCTATTTTGCACCATGTGCAACTTTTGGCACCCAAAAAGTCACAAGAAAACAGTTGAGGTAAGAAATGTTTTTTTTTTTACTTTGTGCCAAATTCATAAATGATGTGAATTATGTTCAAAATGTTATGGAGTCTTGATGGCTTCTACATGTTTGTATTCTAAGAAAGAAAGTTCCCATATGTCGCTTGTGTTTAGTTAATTTTTTAGAAATGGTTGCATGTCTCCATTTACAATGATGAATACCTGTTGATACCAAGTGTTACTTTGGATTATCTTGGCAATGACAAAGAATTGCAGAAAGGTGTGACATTTTCTATTTCCCAATGTTTAATATTTTGTCAATCGGTTGTATTTGATTTTGTGCAAAATACGTGTGAAATTATATAAAAGCGAGACGAACAAGAATAATCTTTATTGCATACAAAAATGTACACATTGTTTTATATATATGTATATATATACATATATATATATATATATATATATATATATATATATATATATATATATATATATATATATATTATTGAACATTCATTCTGTAGCTTTATTGGAAATTAATTCTTGCGCCTTTTCCTTTTCTCTTCTTTTTTCTTGACACTGTTTCTCTTATAGAAAGCCTGCGGATCTTCTCTGTGAAGCATCCAGCAGACGTCCCCATCATGTTCACGTTTCATCTACCTTGGTATTGTCGTTCCATCTCCTTGATATCCTGGTGAAATCTTTCTCTTTGCTCTTCATTAACAGCACCAAGTTTTTCAGGAAATTAATCCAGAAGGGAATGTGAAAAAATGTAACTTCAAATTCATCAGATAACCCACGGCTTTGAAACATTTCAGCATGTTCTCCATTATGAACTTAAATTTTGGATCTTTTTTTGTTACCAAGAAATTTCTTCACAATTTCTTTAAAAGAATCCCAAATCCTTTTCTCTTCAGCTTTTAATGCATTGTCCTTCATGAGTTTCCAAATATCGAGACCCACAAAAATGCCTTCCTTTACTTTTGCTTCAGACAGTCCCTGCAGGTATCATAAACTGCTTCATCAGTCCAAGCATAATGTGGAATAGTGGAAGGAGAGCTTTAGTGGGATCAATTAAACTTTCCACAGATATGTTCTTAAATCCAGGTTTCAAAGATGTTCTTGTTGGCCAAATTATTTGGCTCGGTGATGAGTCCTATCCCGGCTGCCCCAGTCACACAAAAAGCATGGGTACTATGTGTGTCTTTCTTGCTGCTCATAGAGAAAAAAAGAGAACATTCAGATCAGCAAATATTGACTATCCTTGATCCTCATAGTTAAGATTCATGAGAATAAAGTCTAAAGTCCCTCATTTAATTTGAGCTGTAAAAACAGTGGTGGCTCATTGGGACTAGCTTTAAAGTCTTCTTCATAATTCTGCTCTTCATGTTCTAAATCTGTATCTACAAGTTTCTCTGGTGGTGAAGGGACAGGGATTCCTGGACCATGAGGCAAAGGGCAAATCACTGATGGGAGATCTGAGTATATAATTTCCTTAATTTTAAGGGTGAATCCCTCCATGTTGCAGGTACAAAATTAACAATCATCACTATAATTTTCCAGTTCCCTCCAGATCATAGGCAATGGGAACACCAAAACGAAAGCTCTCTTTCTTTGTGGTTCTGAAAAAAATAAACACATTACATGTAAAGCCCACGACTCGTTCCGATCACCTAGTTGTACACCAAAGTACATGATACACTTTTCTAACAAAGTCTGTAATGTTCCTTTGTTGTTTCTTCACTACAAAACACCCGTAAATGTAGCAAAAGATGTCTGGTGAATTACGACACCCCCTTAAAGCCATTTCAATCACATTGTCAGAAATAGAAACTTAATCCACCAAAAGCACTAAATACTGAAAGGAATTGTGCTAAGCACACTATCACACTTATGAACTGTGACTAAAAAAAAATCTGTCTTTGCTCCCCATAAGAACCAATCACAGTGCAGCTTTCATTTCTTATACTGCTGAGGTAAAATGAAAGATATGCTATGATTGGGTGCTATGGACACCACCACACTCTTTGGAAGCTGGTTGAAGAAAACCTTCTCTGCACACAGCAGCCAATCGCAGCACAAAGTTCTAGGAGGCAATACAGTCCGATAGGTGTTGCTGCTCTCGCTCCGGCGCATCCTCCATCTTATGCGATCACTATCCTCCCCAGGCCCGTGTACATCATGTACAGAGAGGCTTCCATTGTGCTCCTGTGCATGCGCACTTTGATCTGCCCGGCTGATCGCATTACAGGGACCTGATCGCCAGGGAGCGGTAAGCGATTCCTCTCCCTGCCTTCAGAATGATGTGATCGCATTGATCACAGTATTCAGGGGGTTAAACTGCCGGGAGCGGCACAACCACCATCCGGGCAGTGAGAGCCGGGTCCCTGTTGTAAAATTAGCCAGAGACCTGGCGGCGATTGCGGGGGTACAGCACCTGAACTCCCGCAATCACCATGATTCAAAAAAAGCAGAAAAAGAAGAAGGAAAAAAACGTGCAAACACAATAAAAAATGTGCTTTTTTTCAGCTGTTTTTTTCCTGCCAAAACATGCTTTTTTATGTGCAGAAAAGAAGCACACAAAAAAGCAACGTGGGCACAAAGCCTTACATTAAGAATTCGTCAGTGTTAGACAAAACATAATAATTGCTTTATTATTGAATCACCATTATCTGATATTATCAATAAGGCCGAAGCTGCAGGGATTCAGGTCACTCATGTGGTCAAAAATCCTCTATGCACTGCTACATCGCAGTAATGCAAGTGAATTGGGTCGGATTGCGACCCTCACGGTATCGTGTCCTCAACAAAAAAGTGGCAAAAAAATCAAACAGGTTTCCATGTTTTGCAGCTTGCTTTTCATTGTCGTGGTACTGCATTCATCTGCATTACAGTGTGATGTAGCAGAACATAAGCAACCTGTGTTGTATCCATTAAGGGTGCCTAAGGGTGAACTTACACTGGAATGCTTGTTTCCCAATTATTGGAACTCAACCTCAGAAGTAAAATACACCTCTTTAGGCCTCTTTCACACGTCCGTGCCTCCGGTACGTGTTTGGTCAGTTTTCTCATGTACCGGAGACACGGGCACACGTAGACCCATTAAAATCAATGGGTCTGCGTTCACGTGCGTATTCTGCCATGGACTGTAGGTACGTGGGAGCATACGTGTGCCCTTGTGCGCCACGCGTAGACATGTCAGTTTTTCTCCGGCATCACGGGTGTCACACGGAACGCAAACGGGTCACACGTAACACAAACGGACCACACGTGTGTTCCGTGTGTGTTCCGTGTGACACGCACCAGAGAAAACACATGAGTCTGCGAGAAAAAAAAAAAAACTTTACTCACCTTCTCCAGCCCTGCAGTCTCTGCCGCTGCTGTCATTTGCTGCCAACAGCCGCTGATTATGCTCATTGCATATTCACTTCACTGCGGCCGGAAGCAGCAGCAGCGGGGAGTGTGCAGGACAGGAGACCAAAGATCAGCACCACGGACAGCGACGCCAGGGACAGGTGAGTAGAAAGTTTCCGTTCTCCGTGTGTGATCACAGATAACACACGGAGAACAAACGTGTGCCATACACACAGCACACCAAGAGCAATACGCACCTTTGACACGTCCGTGAAAAACGTGCGTGATTTTCACGGACGTGTGAAAGAGGCCTTTATAATATTGGCCACCTGTGTACCACTAGTGATCTGTAAGGCTACTTTCACACATCAGTTTTTTTCCATCAGGCACAGTCTGGAAAAAAAACGGATAAAACGGATCCGGCGCCGGATCCCTATTGATTTGTATTAGCGCCGGATTGTGCCTGATGGCCTTGCGTTGCATCCGGCTTTTGCCGGATCTGTCGTAATTGGCTAATGCGGCGGCCGGATGGAACGTCTCTTGTAACGTTTTTTGTCTCTGACAAAAAAACGCATCGCGCCGGATCCAACGCGATACGGCATGATTGATTTACAATGGAAGCCTATAAACGCTGGATCCGGCGTAATGCGGCAAAAAACAATTGCATCCGCCGTATCCGTTTTTTTTTTTAAACTGAGCATGCTCCAATTCATTGAAAAAAAACAGATCCAGTAAAAAAAAAAAAAAACGGACGAAACGGATGCAAAATTGGATGCGTCAGATCCGTTTTTTGACGAATCTGGTATACCGGATCCGTCAAAAAAAAAAAAAAGGATTTGGCGCATCCATTTTTGCATAGTCTGTTATCTAGATCCGTTGCATCAGGCACACGCCGGATTGTGCCTGATGCCAAAAAACTGATGTGTGAAAGTAGCCTTACACATACCTTATTGTGTACCGCCACGTCCACATATTATCTTCACTCTGTACAAATGTGTTACATTTATTAAAAAAGGAGATTTGTATGTGTAGCTGACACTAAATTTATATAGATGCCAAACTTAAAGCAAGAGGAGTGATCATGCCCCAGTACATTATAGGGTTTTAGTGCTTTCAAACTAATTTTAGCACTTAGAGTGTTGTAAATTCTGATTTTCTATGGGTATTATTCCAACACTTGACTCATTGCTGCCTGTATGTTCTGGTTCCTGCTGCAAGAGAGCCAGGTCATATATTGTATGGAGCCAAACTGTGTAATTATGAGTTTACAAAAAAGACTGGAAAAAAGGAAGAGGCTAGAAGTTTTCTTAAAGCACAACTCCTGCGGTTTTTTTTTGTTATTATACTGCTGCAGTGGTGCTTTAAATCTGATACTCAACTTCTGGTGGCTTCATCTTCTATTGCCACCGCTCCAGTCAGACTCCTGTGATTTGTGACCTGCTGGCAGCTCCAGTGTCTCATGGAGGCGCCGGAGGTTACAACTCAATACAAGTCTATGAGACTTGTTGTTCCTCCTTCTGCGCGCCGGTTGTTCGTCGTTCCCGTGGCAGCACACATCGCTCCGTGTGACACCCCGGGAACGACGAACACAGCTTACTTGCATCCCGCCGGCAATGCGGAAGGAAGGAGGTGGGCGGGATGTTACTTCCCGCTCATCTCCGCCCCTCCGCTTCTATTGGGCGGCCGCTGTGTGACGTCGCTGTGACGCTGAACGTCCCTCCATCTTCAGGAAGAGGATGTTCGCCGCCCACAGCGAGGTCATTCGGGAGGTAAGTACGTGTGACGGGGGTTACCCCCGACGCACAAACGATGGGGGCGGGTGTGATTGCTAATGCGATCGCACGATAAATTGTCTCGTGTAACGCCGCCCTAACAAGATGGTACTGCGGGACCGGAGTAGAGACAAAAAAGTATGAAAACACCGAAGGTGATTGTAACACTATGTTTTGATACAGGTAAAATATATCTTTGTACCGTGTTAGCCAGTATAGATAAAAAATTGTTTAAAAGAACCGAAGTCCTCAGTGGTTGATACCTTTTAATGGCTAACTGAAAAGATGGTAATAATAATTATTATTACCATCTTTTCAGTTAGCTATTAAAAGGTATCAACCACTGAGGACTTCGGTTCTTTTAAACAATTTTTTATAACACTACGGGCAGGGGACTTATATTTAATCGTCACTTCAGCCCTGAAAAAAACCCTCTGGAGTGGTGCTTTAAGACAAAGCAACATTTTGTATTTTGTGCCCATCGAGAACAATTTGACCATATATGATGGGTTCATGAAAATATTATATTCTGTGACCCACCTATTGACATTTGATGAGAACTGAACACATAAAGAAGTCTTCTATACTTAACCTCTTCTATACTTAACCTGGATCCCTTCTCTGCTATTCAACCCAGCACCTTTACATTTGCCCTTCTCCCCCTTTATTGTTGTTTTTTATAGCGTTTGATGATCTCTGATGATGCCAATAATTTTTCATTTCTTTTGGTTATTTTGACATCAACACTGTACATCCAATCACACTATGTGCTAGTATTTTTATTGTACAAGTGAAAATGTATTTAAATACAAAATAAAAATTCAGAATTTTTTTTGTGACAAATCTCGTTTAAATTGTTTTTTTCCTAGGCACTAAAGGCTGCATGCACAATAGATGACTGTTGGCTAAAATCTTCATCTCTTTGCATGCCTCCATAATGAAGCACACTCACTTGGCCTTTGGTGCATGTGTTCTGTATTGGTTGTAGAACGTTAATTCTAGTGACGACTTACAGTATCTGGGGTGTTAGAAGGTGTTCCTATACAGTACTTGATCAGCTTGTCACAAAACTGACAACAGATTTTGCTTAAAGGGAAGCTATGATCAGAAAATGACCTATTGTTTAAAGGGAACATGACAGCAGATACATGCTGGCTGATCAAAATGTAGCATGTATCAGACAGTGGGTGCTTGATCTCAGCCAGGTATGTTTGACTCTGAAATGCTGTGGCATTTCAGAGAAAATGATGCTTGACAAGTCGCCAGGGACTGACCTTCATGAGAGACTTGTTGGACAGGCGGATCCCTACCGGCTTCTTCCCACCCACTGTTAGTGATTAGCAGATCTCTACCTAGTTGTGTGTATATGGGGAGACCGGTCAATCACTTTCAAAAGTTGGGGAGAATAAGTTTAAAGTATGTTTTTCTCTAAAATACTGCAGCGTTTGAGAGTCAAACATACGTGGCTGAAATCATGCAGCCAATGTGATAAATGCTGCCTGTGGATTAGCTGTCAAGTTCCCTTTAAGTCAGGAATTTGGCTTACAAGTGATTTTTCAACATTTTTGGAATGTTTATTTTTTCATGCTAGTCTTTAAAAAATAAAAAATAATATTGCAATTTTAACACTAGCTACTGACCTCATAACCTATAAAATTGATATCCACAGTGCTGTTCCCCACCCTCACAGTACCTGTAATTCAGTGTAATGCTGGAGTTGCTCCTTGGTGCTCCCCCTTACTTATGGGACATTACATCACATCAGCGGTCATGGTCTGCTCCATGGTGTTGGTAACAGCCAGCCTCTTGATAATATCAGCTTCCCTGCAATCTGAGAACAGGGGGTGTAATGGGTGTGTGGTTATGCCCCCTGTTATTGGAATGCAGGGAAGCACTATTATCAGTGGTCTGGTTGTTACTAACAGCATGGAGAAGTCCATGCCCCTCCACGCCCCCTGTTCTTGGGCAGAACAGATGAAAATATTATCTGTTAGCTGGCTGTTACTAATAACATGGAGCAGGCCATGCCCACTATGTGACGTAATGTCCCATAAGGGAGGGGAAGCACCAAAGATCAGCTCCAGGGTCATATAGGTACTGTGAGAGTGAGCAACAGCACTATGGATCTCATTTTTATAGTTTATGAGGGCATGGTCATTAGCACAATTTTTTATCTTTCCGGAGTACCCTTTTAATACCGGATATGCACACTGCTGATTTGATGTGTATTAGAGTGTGAAATAAATTCAGCACATTGCACTACCAGTTAAGTTAATGAGACTATAAAAATCTTATCTTCACATTGCTGAATTGTTCTGCACACAAATTTACCAGCTGTTTGGATTCCAAAATCTGCAGCACGTCAATTCTATGTGCGTATTTTATTGCTGTTTTTACTGTTGCAATACATAATGTCAAATTCACATCCAAGTCTGCATGGATTGGAAGCACAGTGGAAATGCTGTGGCAACACTGCAGATACTCTGGATATGGAGCAGAAGGTCCACATCTATTCCAAAATATCTGCATCTGGCCTAAGAGGTACTTTGCACGCTGCGACATCGCAGGCCGATGCTGCGATGCCGAGCTCGATAGTACCTGCCCCCGTCGCAGCAGCGATTTCCTTGTGATAGCTGCCGTAGCGAACATTATCGCTACGGCAGCTTCACATGGACTCTCCTGTCCTGCGACCGTCGCTCTGGCCGGCGACCCGCCTCCTTGTTAAGGGGGCGTGTCATGCGGCGTCATAGCGACGTCACACGCCAGGCGGCCAATCGGAGCGGAGGGGCGGAGATGAGTGGGATGTAAACATCCCGCCCATCTCCTTCCTTCCGCATATCCTACGGAAGCCGCGGTGACGCCGGTAGGAGATGTTCCTCGCTCCTGCGACTTCACACACAGCGATGTGTGCTGCCACAGGAGCGAGGAACAACATCGGACTGTCGCGTCAGCGTAATCATGGATTACGCCGATGCTGCACCTATGATACGATTACGACGCTTTTGCGCTCGTTAATCGAATCATCGAGCCTTTACACACTACGATGTCGCATGCGATGCCGGAAGTGCATCATTTTCAATTTGACCCCACCAACATCGCACCTGCGATGTCGTAGTGTGCAAAGCCCGCCTTAATGTAGAGGTGGGATTTTTTTTTTTTTTTTACCTTTTGTGTCAAATTGTTTTTTTCCGAAAAAATATGAATTAGTATACATCAGGTTAACTAAGTATTGAGCATGTTACCAATTTTCTAACTAATTATATTTCTAAAGATGCTAATGACATAAAATTCTTGAGTGTGTCCCGCTCTGGGGAAACTTCTGTCGAGTTTGGGACCAGAAGGTCACAACACCTTATTATTCGCAGGTCTACAACTTGTATTTGAGCAAATCTACTTTCTTTTAGTCCTGCAAGGGTCGAGGACTTTTTCCGATCTTGCTGTCCTTGGTATCTTTAATGTCAGGTGCAGCTCTTTTGTGATCACTCCCCTTCGCTATAAAAAAGTTGCAGGTTATAGATTCGTATTTCTTTTCTGCCGACTTTGGATGGAGCCTGTCTCTGGAAGAAACTTAGGAGTTATAACTATTGCAGCTGTGGTGTTTAGCTGCATTGGAAGAGCTTGGCGTGTTATCCTTTTTGTGTCTATTCTCCCTCTGTGTGTCTCCCTTACTTTGTGTTGTATTATTGCAGTGGTTAGACTAGGGTTCTTTCCAGCCCTTCCACTAGCCAGAGTGAGTTCAAGGCAAGCGAGGACTTAGGCATGTGATGGTGATGGGGAAAAGGATCCATATAGGGACATTAGGGAGCATCGAGTTTAAACTCAGGTGAATTGCAGGAGGTGTCCCCTCTCCCTATTGCAAGGGCCTTCCTTCTATATACAATTTTCATTGTTTCCCTTGTGTCGTGCTGAACACTGAGTGTCTGTAAGCAGTGTAATACACCATAGTTTCATAGTTTCATAGTTTCATAGTTTTTAAGGTTGAAGGGAGACTCTAAGTCCATCTAGTTCAACCCGTAGCCTAACATGTTGATCCAGAGGAAGGCAAAAAAACCCCAATGTGTCAAATAAGCTCCAATGGGGAAAAAAATTCCTTCCTGACTCCACATACGGCAATCAGACTAGTTCCCTGGATCAACACCCTGTCATAAAATCCAATATACATAACTGGTAATATTATATTTTTCAATTAATGCGATCAGGCTCTGCTTAAATTTTACTTGTGAATCCCTCAATACAACATCATACGGCAGAGAGTTCCATAGTCTCACTGCTCGTACAGTAAAGAGTCCTCATCTGTGATTATGATTAAACATTCTTTCCTCAAGACGTAGCGGATGCCCCCGTGTTCCAGTCGCAGGCCTAGGTGTAAAGAGATCTTTGGAAAGGTCTCTGTACTGTCCCCTCATATATTTATACATTGTGATTAGATCCCCCTAAGCCTTTGTTTTTCCTAACTAACTAACCCCAAGTTTAATAACCTGTCTTGGTATTGCAGCCCACCCATTCCTCTAATAATCTTGGTCGCTCTTCCATCTACCTGTAAGATTATGCTATTTATAACCTTCTATACTTTTGCTAACAAGAAATGCATCCATTCCTCTCTTAAATTCATTCAGTGAGTTGGCCATCACCACTTCCTCAGGAAGAGAGTTCCAGAGCCTCACTGCTCTTACCGTGAAGAACCCTCTTCTATGCTGATGTAGGAATTTTCTTTCCTCCAATCGAAAAGAATGCCCCCTTGTTCTTGTCATAGTCCTTGGTACAAACAGATCATGGGAGAGATCTCTATATGGCCCTCTGATATATTTGTACATATTTATTAGGTCTCCCCTAAGTCTTCTCTTTTCTAGAGTAAATAGACCTAATTTTGATAACCTTTCCGTGTATTGTAATGCACCCATTCCATTTATTATTTTAGTAGCCCGCCTCTGAACCCTTTCAAGTTCAGTAATGTCTTTCTTCAGCACCGGTGCCCAAAATTGCACACAATACTCCAAGTGTGGTCTGACTAGTGATTTGTACAGAGGGAGAATGATGTTTTCATCTCGTGCCCCCAGACCTCTTCTAATGCATCCCATCACCCTATTTGCTTTGGTGGCTGCTGCCTGACACTGGGCACTCCAATTTAGATTCTTATTCACTAAGATGCCTAAGTCTTTTTCCATGTCTGATTTCCCCAGCAGTTTCCCATTTAGTAAGTAATCGTAGCATCTGTTTCTCCTTCCCATGTGCATAACCTTACACTTATCTGTGTTAAACCTCATTTGCCATTTTTTCAGCCCAATTCTCCAATTTACTCAAGTCCATCTGTAGTTGCAAACTGTCCTCCTTTGTGTTAACTACCTTACATAGTTTTGTATCATCCTTAAGTCCTTAACAACTCATGCAATCCACCAGCTGAAATCTGTCATTAATTAGAATGCAATCCTGCCACTTATTGAAACATAATATCAGCTCGCTTAACTGATGGCATATTAAAAGGTGTCTCAATACCAAGATGCCACACAAGAAACATCTCATGATGGTAAACTGAGTGAGCTGTCTCAAGACCTTGGCTACCTTATTGTTGCAAAACATACAGATGGCATTAGTTACAGAAGATTTTCTAAATTACTGCAGGTTCCAGTGAGCATTAATAAAGTCATCATACAAAAGTGGAAAGAACATCATTTCACTATAAATTGGCCACAACCAGGTGCTCTCCTGAAGATTTCAGACAGGAGTGAAAAGAATTATCAGAAGAGATGTCCAAGAGCCAATGACCACCTGTGGAGATCTATAAAAAGAACTAGGATCAACAGCTACACATGTTTCAAAGAAAGCAATAAATAATTCCCTCCACTTCCATGGCCTGTATGCATGTTTGCCACGCAAGACTCCATTGCTGAAAAAGCATGTTCAAGTGCGTTTAACCTTTGCTCAACAACATTTAGGCCTCCTTTACACATCAGTGAAAATCACACACGTTTTCACGGATGTGTCAAAGGTGCGTATTGTCCTCCGTGTGCCGTGTTTATGGCACACATGTGTTCTCCGTGTGTTATCCGTGATAACACATGAACGGGAACTTTCTGCTCACCTGTCCCTGGTGTTGCTGTCCGTGGTGCTGATCTTCGGTCTCCTGTTCTGCCGACTCACAGCTGCTGCTTCTTCCAGACCACAGTGGAGTGAATATGCGATGAGCATAATGAGCGGGGGTCGGAAGCAAGTGCTAGCAGCGACAGAGACAGCAGGGCTGGAGAAGGTGAGCACAGAAATTCTTTTTATTTCACAGGTACGTGTGTTTTCTCCGGTGCATGTTACACTGATCACATCCGTGTGGTCCGTGTGACACCCGTGATGCCGGAGAAAAACCGACATGTCTATGTATGGAGCATACGGGCACACGTATCCTCCATACAGACACATGGCCCATGGCAAAACATGCACATGAGCGCAGACCCATTGATTTTAATGGGTCTACGTGTGCCCATGTCTCCGGAGCATGAGGAAATGGACCAAACACGTACCGGAGACACGGACGTATGAAAGGAGCCTTAGACAAACCTGTAAAATACTTTGAGACTATAGTCTGGTCAGATGAGACTAAATTTTAACTCTTTGGATGCCATAATACACTCCACATTTGGAGGCCTTTAAAACCATACCAAACAGTGAAGTTGAGAAGTGTGAACATCATTATGTTGTGCTGTTTTTTTATCATATGGCACTGGAAAACTTCATATAATTGAAGGAATAATGAATAGACAAATGTATTAAGACATTCTTGATAAAAATCAGCACCCTTCTACTAGGATGATTAAATGAAACCAGCATGAAGATTTAAGCAAGACAATGATCCCAGACACAAAGCCAAATAAATTCTCAATTGATTTCAGAGAAAGAAATTAAAGCTGCTAGAATGGCCTAGTCAATCCCCTGACCTGAATCCATTAGAAAATTAAGGAAGGAATTATGATATTATGATATATGATGATATATGATGATAATGAAGGAATTAAAGCTCAGAGTTTATAGAAAGAGCCCATTGGACCTCTAGGATCTGAAGAGTGTTTTGTGGAAGAATGGGCTAAAATCACACCTGAGCACTGCATATGACTGGTTTCTCCATATGGGAGGCATCTTGAAGCTGTTATGATCAACAAAGGCTTATGTATCAAGTATTACAAAACTAGTTAGTGTGTTCAGTACTTTTTCCCTTTTGCCATTTCTAAATATTACACATCACTAAATTTATGGGTAGCTATGGTTTGATTTCTTTGCTTGCGTGCATTGGATGGGTTGTTACCAACATATGATCAGAATTTTATGTTAATTGCACCTTTAGAAATATATTTATTTTGAAAATTGTTGACGTGTGCAATACTTATTTCCCCCTCTGTATGTGTTACTCTTTATTGTTTCCTCAGTAATGGCACTGTTGCACAACCAACTAGTAAATTGTGACTCTTGATGGCTGACATGTTCAATGTGCATTGAGCTGTATAACTCGTGAGGATAGTAGAAATGTAGACGCTTCACAGCAGCATGATGGCGTTTTGCAGTTCACCCCAAAGAATCTTGCTGAAGTCTATATCAAGTGCTATAACAGTCAATGGGTGTACTCACTTATGACTAGTTATATCACTTGAGGATCTTTAGGGTTGATAGACTAATGTTAAATTTCATTACATTAGCTCACGCATGTCTTTTTTAATGGAAATGTCCTAACGGAAGGTTATTATGGAATGTGAATCCTTCATACATTGGCCATCCCTGTGAATTACTATCTAATCATTTCCTAGCCTGGAACTTTACAATAAATTTTGGTTTAGTGAGAATTGCTCCATGTGCCACATGTCATGTAAGAGTAATGAGGTGTATATTACACAAGAAAGCCTTGGCGTTCCTCACTCTACTGTATTGTGTTCTCTTTTGGATGTCCACATAATGGCAAAACTTAGCTCAATCTTGCAAAAAGTTAAACTAATGAAAATAAGTATCTAGTTACCATGAATTGTGACTTATTTATTCCTTTTTCCACCCACAATAAGCTTTAAATTTCTACAGAATTATTTTAATATGCATTTTATTATGAATTTCTAAATCATGTGTTTAAAGCAAATCTGTCACCAGATTTCACAATGTAAACTGCATACATTATTTATTAGATCTTTTATACCTGATGAGCCTGGACTTCTTACTTTAAAAATTGTTGTCACAATGGCTGTATCCCTCTATCACAGTTTAACTCAATATCTGCACAGCTAGCCTGATTGACAACTCTCCAGTGTTTCCCCAAGCGTCAGCTGCTAAGGGTGCTTTACACGCTGTGACATCGCTAGCAATTGCTAGCGATGTCGTGCGTGATAGCACCCGCCCCCGTCGCTCGTGCGTCATTTGGTGATCGTTGCCGTAGCGAACATTATTGCTACAGCAGCGTCACACGCACAAACCTGGTAAGCGACGTCGCTGTGACCGCCGAACAATCCCTCCTTCAAGGGGGAGGTGCGTTCGGCATCATAGCGACGTCACTGAGGCGTCACTAAGCGGCCGCCCAATAGCAGAGGAGGGGCAGAGATGAGCGCCTTCTCATCCTCGTTGCCGGTGGACGCAGGTAAGGAGATGTCCGTCGTTCCTGCGGTGTCACACATAGCGATGTGTGATTCCGCAGGAACGACGAACAACATCGTACCTGCAGCAGCGATATTAAGGAAAGGAGTGACGTGTCAACGATCAACGATTTTTGACGCTTTTGCAATTGTTGATCGTCGCTCCTTGGTGTCACACGCTGCGATGTCGCTAAGGGCGCCAGATGTGTGTCACTAACGACGTGACCCCGACGATATATTGTTACCGATGTCGCAGCGTGTAAAGCACCCTTTAGTTGGTGGGATGGGTAGAGATTGAATACTCCTTGACTTATACATAGAGAAAACTTATTTTAAAAGTCCAATTTGCCAACATCTCCAAATTTTCCCCCCAAATTTGATTTGCGGAAATAAATTTGTATGGCACTTGAAGAAGGGGAGAGTAAATGAGAGAACCTTGTTGATATTAAGGGTTACACTTTATAGGTGAGAGAGGAGGACTTTGCTGACCATAAGAACTTATATCTCCAATGACTTTGGAGATAGAAACAACTCCGCCATTCAAAATGTGCTCCACTGTTAACCGTTGATTTGTGGGTGGCCCAGGTACTGACCACAACTGTACAAGGTATCATAATCCATGAGATGTCATACAGTAATGGACAAAAGTTTTGGCATGCTTGTTGTTCTAGAAATTCAAGTATTTCTTTCAGAAAATTATTGCAATTACACATTTTGTCATGCACATGTTTATTCATTTGTGTGTATTGGAACAAAACAAAAAAGAACAGAGAAAAAAGGCAAATTAGACATAATTTCACACAAAACCCCATAAATGGGCCAGACAAAATTATTGGAACCTTTGCAATATTGTGGGTAAACAACTCTGTTTCAAGCATGTGACACATTTTTAAATTCATTTATAGCAAGTAACAGGTGTGGGGAATATGAAAATCACACCTGATACCAGGTAAAAAGGGATGAAGTTGACTCAGTCTTTGCAATATTTGTCTGTGTTTGCCACACTAAACATGGAGAACAGAAAGACAAGAAGAGAACTGTCTCAGGATTTGAGAACCAAAATTGTTAAAAAATATAAAAAAATCTCAGTTACAAGCCCATGTCCAGAGATATTGATGTTCCTTTGTACACGGTACTAAATATAATCAAGAAGTTTACAACCCATGGAACTGTAGCTATTCTTCCTGAACGTGGATTGCAGAGAAATTTTGATGACAGGCTGCAACACAGGACAGTTCGGATGGTGGATAAGCAGCTCCAATCAAGTTTCTAAGAAATTTAAGCTGTTCTGCAGGCTTAGGGTGTATCAGTCTCAGCACATACTATCTGTCTATCTGTTGACATTTGAATGAAATAAAATGCTATGGCAGGAGACCCAGGAGGACCCCACTGCTGACCCTGAGGTTCAAACATATTTTGGGGTTGTTTTACTGCATCTGGCACTGGGTGCCTTGACTGTGCAAAGCATCATTTTTGGAAGTTTGTGTGAAATTATGCTCTCTCTTTTTTTCTGTTAAGCAAAGCACTGGGGAGTTCTGAAGTGGCGTCAAAGAGTCCGGACTTAATTCCCATTGAACGCCTATGGAGAGATCTTAAAATTGCTGTGAGAAGGCGCCCTTCATATATGAGAGACCTGGAGCAGTTTGCAAAAGAAGAGAGGTCCAAAACTTCAGTTCAGAGGTGTAAGAAGCTTGTTGATGGTTATAGGAAGTGTTTTGTTGCAGTTTATTACAAAGATTGTTAAACAAATATTAAGTTGAGGGTGCCAGCAATTTTGTCACGCACATTTTCTGGAGATTTGTGCATAGTTATGTCCAATTTGATTATTTTTTCCTGTTATTTTTGTGTTGTTCCAATACACCCAAAGGAAATAAACATGGGTAATTGCAATAATTTTCTGGGAGAAATTCTTCATTTTCTGAAACAATTTTAACTCTTCCAACACTTTCAGTCATGACTGTAGCTGTAGTGTATTATGTAAAATGACTTTTGATGCTTCTGGGAAATTTTTCTGGGCACGTTTTGTCTTTTTTGTGAATCCAATCTCATTATGTTGAAATTGATCGTCTCATCTCTACTCATGAGATATAACATTCTATTGATGGGCTCATAAATGGCTTTTTCATATCAGCTTTTTAAGGGCTCTTTACATGCTACGACATCGCTAGCGATCGCACCCGCCCCCGCCGTCTGTGCGGCACGGGCAAATCGCTGCCCGTGGCGAACAATATCGGAGGTACGCGTCACACGTACTAACCTGCCTAACGATGTTGCTGTGGCTGGCGAACAACCTATTTTCTAAGGGGGCGGTTCATGCGGCGTCACAGCGACGTCACACAGCGGCCCGCCAATAGAAGTGGAGGAGCGGAGACCAGCCGCATTAACGACACGTCCACCTCGTTGCTGGAGGACGCAGGAACGCTGTTGTTCGTCGATCCCGGGGTGTCACACATAGCGATGTGTTCTGCCTCAGGAACGACGAACAACCTGCGTCCAAAATGAGCAACGACATTTGGGAAATGAACGACATATCAACGATCAATGATTAGGTGAGTATTTTTGATCGTTAGCGGTCGCTCGTAGGTGTCACACGCAACGACATCACTAACGAGGCCGGATGTGCGTCACAAATTCTGTGACCCCCAACGATATCTCGTTAGCGATGTCATTGCGTGTGAAGCGGCCTTTACAGCAATTCTAACTTGGATTTTCACATAATTAGAATAGTCCAATTAGGTCTAAGATCTATTTAATAAGGCATACTATTTGTATTATGATATCTGGTGACAGATCCACTTTAACCCTTGTCTGGTACCATGGGATCATTATAACCCCTTGAAGATTGGGACAACTAGTGCTTTTTTTCATGGTACCAGACAATGGTTAAATACAGTATTGAAAAGGAAATACTCTTTTATATAAATGTCCCAATGCTGCATGCATCAACAGTCAGGTTCCTTTTTACTATGTCTTTTGCAGGCGATTTGGAGCTTTTTGTCTAACGATGGACACAGAGTTCCAAATAATGTATATTATAAAGATATATTAAGGAGGGAATTGAAAAAAATGTTACAACTAAAACAAACTTTTTTTTGACAGCCCAGGCCTTTATATAGTAATAGTTAGTCTAGTCTTAAGCTATAAATTCTTTGAATTCTGTCAATGAGACGGATGACTAAAGCTGGAAATGTTATTTACATTCAGTTCATAAAAATCTTGTAAATCTAACTTTCCTTTTCCAAAAATGTAATTTTTATTTAAAATGAAGGCGATGAAACAATGTGAAATGTATACTTTTTCCATTTCCCTATTTGCCATTTGTATTTTCCCTTCTATTAAAGTTACAGGTTCCATGCAATAATATTTCACTAGATTAATGAAATCCATGCAACTTTCAAGGAAATAGCACAGGGTCATGTTTACTATCAGGGAAGGGTAATATAACCCAACATCACTCATATGTATATAAAAATGTTGGAAAAATCATTATCTCACTAGGATACATCTATCAATGTAACAAACACTGTGTTTTCCTTGGTGAAATTACAGCTCGCCATTTGTCATGTGAGGAAACTTCAGCTTCTTTCAACACATATTTTACTTCCCATTTATTTTCCTAATTACATTTTTTTTTTGCTCTATGTGTTAAAACCATGAATCCATACATAGATGCAACATAGTCCCTGAGTTGTATATTAGATAAACAATGATCACTTCCGTATTCATATTTATTCCATTATTGCATATATATGGCAGCTATAGGCATAGAAGTGGTGTCTAGGTATAGTAAAGTAGCCATGCGCTACGCAATGAAACCACCTATAGCGCCACCTGGTGGAAATCAACGGAGTTAGCATATTTATCTCGAAAACGGAATGAGATAGAGAAAAAAAGTGAATTAAAAAATTGTAGGGCATCATCAATTCAATACGAATCGACACCTTGCATACAGAAATGCTATGATATGAAACCCATGACCCCCTCCAAAACATTGAATGCTGGTCACAAATATGGCACTCACTTAACTTTGATGCTCAAAGTGGCCACCGTCAGCTGCAATGCACATCTGGACTCTGCACAGCATACTGTATCTTGCTGCACGTTGTGCAATATTGGAGGTGACACGTTTGCACAAGCATGTGTGATACGTCGTCGTAGGTCCTGCAATGTTGGTGGAGGAGTCGCATACATCTGCTATTTGATGTGATCTCACAGAAAGAAGTCCAATGGGGTCAGGTCAGGTGAGCGTGGCGGCCATTCCACGCAGCCACCATACCCAATGACTTGTAGGAAGGTCTCCATGAGGTATTGCTTCACGTCAGCAGCCTTGTGAGTTTTACATGTTCTAATCATAGCATTTCTGTATGCAAGGTGTCAATTTGTATTGAATTGATAATACCCTACAACTTTGTAGTTTACTTTTTTTGTCTATCTCGTTCCGTTTTCGAGATAAAAATGCTAACTCCGTTGTTTTCCACCAGGTGGCGCTATAGGTGGTTTCATTGCATAGCGCATGGATACTTTACTATACCTAGACACCACTTCTATGCCTATAGCTGCCGCCGTTCTCAAGTTAATGGTGGTGGACAAGATATATATATGAGCCTGACTTCCATACCAGGAAATATCTTTGAACAAATTATTAAATAACACTTATGCAAGTACCTGGATGAGAATGAAGGGATTAACCAGAGCCAGCATGGATTTGTAACTAATAAGTCATGTCAGACTGACTTAATTTCCTTCTATGACAGAATCACTGACTGGGTGGATCAGGGAAATGCAGTAGATATAGTATATCTTGACTTCAGCAAAGCATTTGACAAAGTATCTCATACAATCTTTATTGAAAAAATTACCAAGTGTAGAATGGACAAGGCAACTGTTAGATGGATTCGTAACTGGCTTAGTGATCGGAGTCAAAGAGTGGTCATAAATGGCTGCACATCCAGTTGAAAGACTGTCTCAAGTGGGGTACCACAGAGCTCTGTCCTGGGCCTCGTGTTGTTCAACATCTTTATCAATGATTTAGATGAAGGAATTAAGGTTAAACTGATTAAATTTGCTGATGACACAAAGCTAGGTGAAATAGCTAATACTAGAAAGAGAGAGAGAGG
Source organism: Anomaloglossus baeobatrachus (assembly GCF_048569485.1). Taxonomy (NCBI): domain Eukaryota; kingdom Metazoa; phylum Chordata; class Amphibia; order Anura; family Aromobatidae; genus Anomaloglossus; species Anomaloglossus baeobatrachus. The sequence continues at coordinate 165,137,943 of NC_134353.1, forward strand.
ATTCAACAAGATCTAAACAAGCTGGAACAATGGGCAGTAACTAATAGAATGGTTTTTAACAGGGAAAAATGCAAAGTCATAAATCTTGGCAAGAACAATGAAAAGAGCATATACAGCATGGGAGGAATAGAGCTATCCAACAGCATGTGTAAAAAAGACTTAGGTATACTAATAGACATAGACTGAACATGAGTCAACAGTGTGATGCAGCAGCAAAAAAGGCAAACACCATTCTAGGATGTATTAACAGAAGCATGCATTCTAGATCACGTGAAGTCATTATCCTCCTTTACTCCTCTTTGGTCAGACCTCATCTGGAATATTGTGTCCAGTTCTGGGCACCACATTTTAAAAAAGACATTTACAAACTGGAGCAAGTTCAGACAAGAGTGATCAGAATGGTGACTGCAAACCATGTCCTATAAGGAACCGTTACAGGATTTAGGATTGTTCAGCTTGCAAAAGAGGAGACCTAATAGCTGTCTACAAATATCTTAAAGGCGGTCACACTGTAGAGGGATCAATTTTATTCTCATTTTCGCAAGGAAAGACTAAAAGCAATGGAATTAAACTGATGTGGAGGAGACACAGATTAGATATTAGAAAAAAACTTTTTAAAAGTGAGGGTGATCAACGAGTGGAACAGGCTGCCACGAGAGGTGGTGAGTTCTCCTTCAATGGAAGTCTTCAAAAAGAGGTTGGACGGACATCTGTCTGGGATGATTTAGTGAATCCTGCTTTGACCAGGGGGTTGGACTGGATGACCAGGAGGTCCATTCCAACTCTACCATTCTATGATTCTATGATATGGTCATGAATATCATAATTAAAGAGGTTGTCCACTACTAGCGCAACCCCAACCAATTACACTTGTTTCCCTGAGTTAAAATAAAAGACCTGTGTTCACATCCTGTTTTGGCAGCATTCCAGCACTGTCGGTGATCGCGGTTCGGGGCTAACATGACACTGTGACGTCACAAGAGCCCCTTGTCTAATCTCCACCGACTTCTGTCTCCCGCCTTGAGACCAAATGAGAAAATCAACAGGAAGTGATGCTGTGGTTGACTCTCACTTGCTGTTGATTGCTCATTTATTCCGAAGAAGTGGTGAGAGAAGTCAGCAGTGGTTAGTAGGCTCATCTGATGTCACAATGCTAAATGAGCCCTGAACTGTGATTTCCGACAGCGTTAGAATGGCGCCAGAACAGGAAGTGAGTGCAGGTTCTTTTATTTTAACAGGGAGAAACTAGTGGAATCAGAAGGGGTTGTCCTAGTAGTGGACGACCCTGATGCTTTGTATATAACACTACAGTCTTCAACATTGAAATTGCAACACCAAGTAGGAAAATTTGTGGAATTATTGAAATCACAGGATTGATAGATATGTTAATGATATGAAAATTATAAAAAAATGGAAACAAAATTTTCAAAGCATCTTTTTTTTCCAGTATCATATACACGTACACACCTCAGATGCAATCAATGAGGGTATTAATGGTTGCCTGAGGAAACTTCTGCCAAATTGAATAGACTCGGGCAATTGCCAAACAAGCATGGCCCTGATGTGCATGATCAGAGAGAAGTCTGGAGATGCTTCAGGCCATGATACCAGATTTAGACCATGCAGGCTGCTCAGAGGGATCCGCATGCCGTACATTATGCAATACACTATAATACTGGGAGTGGAACTGGTGTGACTTTCCCTTGGGAAGGCTTTTTTATGCTGTTGTCCATGTGGTCTCCAGACTAGTCTCCAGTCATGTTGCATTAAAGACAGAAAAGAAACTTATCACTTAAGAGCATAAACTTACATTGCCACCTTCATTGCTATCTTCACTGTGCAATGAGAATGGAGGAAGGTTGAACTAGATGGACCTAGGTCTTTTTTCAACCTAAGTAACTATGTAACTATGTAATGTTTGCATGGAACACCTGTAGATGGACATTTAGCTTGTAACCTATGGTCATTCATACACCTTCTGATGGTTTGTGCAGGCTCAGTTTGACTTCTGAGGCTTGGTATGTGATGTCCAATTTCACTTTCAGTACAGGATAGATCAATCGTAGAACCAGTGGTAGAGCCATTTCTTAAAAATGTCACAGGAGACAACACCAAGCCACTATGAGCTGTCTGCTTGGCCTAAACATGTGGCCATATTCTGTAGCATCTCTGGGCATGTCTCTCATCAGGCACATCATTGGTCAGCAATTGTAAGGGAGCTGCCAACAGCGGATCTTGATGATTTGCCAAGTGCATTCAGCATTGTAGAACATTCATCAGACAATCATTACACTGATCAACACTAAAAAATCATCAACAAAGGTAACATGTCTGTTTTATGAAGTTTAATCTGCTGATTCCAAAAAATATGCTTAGTTTGCTCTATCACATAAAGTTTCTGAGATAGACGTATTTTTGTTGTTTCTGCATTTCCAATGTATGCTGGGCCCCTCATGTGATATGCTCAGTTGTTCAAATGGTGTTCGAGACTGGTTGAATATGAGGAAAGTGGCTATTCCATTTGCTGTTCCCATAATTTGGAGAGAACCCAAAAATCATAGTCATGACTGCTACTTTTGTTTTGTAAAACTGAAGAGCTTTTTTTTACAAAGAACAAACATAAGATTAATTACCCTCAACTTGAAATTGCGATTAGGCCAGTTCTACATGATGGTACCTTGCCAGTTCCTGTACCACCATTGCTTGGATTGGATGAAAATGAAGTAGAATATGAAGACTATGTAGCTGAAGCTACTGGCAAAGACATGGAAACCTTAAGTCAAGATGAGTATGTACCTGATGGAGCAGCCAGAAGGCTTTACTCAACATGAATTAAATCATCTCATCACAGACCTTTCATTGTCAAAAGATAAAGCTGAACTTCTTGCATCTAGGTTGAAACAAAATAATCTTCTTCATGATGATGTCAAAGTGTGTTATTACGGAAATAGAAGTAACATTTTCACACAGTTTTTCACAGTTGATGGACCAATGGTGTACTGTAACAATGTGAATGGCCTCTTTGAAGAACTGAATCAAGAGTATTTTGTTGCAGATTGGCGATTGTTTATTGACTCAACCCAGAGAATTTTGAAAGCAGTGTTGCTTCACAATGGAAATATGAAACCATCAATCCCTATTGCTCACTCATGTCATCTAAAGGAAAGTTATGAAAATCTGTCAGTTGTTTTGGATGCTATACAATAGAAGCATCATCAATGGAATATCTGTGGAGATTTGAAAGTGATTGGTCTGCTAATGGGAATGCAAGGAGGTTTCACAAAATATTATTGCTTCTTGTGCTTATGGGACAGTAGAAATGCAGTAGAGCATTATGTTCGTCGTGATTGGGGACAGAGAAACATCTATGCTCCAGGTAGAGACAATGTTCAGCATAATCCTTTAGTTGCTCCAACAAAAATCTTTCTTCCTCCATTACATATCAAGTTTGGATTCATTAAAATCTTTGTGAAAGCCATGGCAAAGACAAATTCATAAGGGTTCCAGTATATTTCACAGAAATGTTCCAGCATTTCTCCAGCAAAACTGAAGGAATTGGTATTTTTTGGTCGTGAGATCAGAGAGCTTATGAGAGATGTTGTGTTTGAAGGAACTCTAAATGATAAGGAATTGAGATCTTGGAAAAGCTTCAAGTGGATCTGTGAAAACTTCTTAGAAAAAAATAAATCTCCAGAATATGTTGAAGGTGTTGAGGAACTGCTAAATGCATAAGACGTAGTACAGCGTATTCCCCACTAGGTGGCAGTAGAGTAGTGATGGAGAGACAAAGTCACACTGTAACAGAAAGGCAGCTAAAGTACAGCAGAGTAGCTTCAGCAGGCAGTTAACAGGCAAACCACCAGGGGGCAATAGAGTAGTCAAACAGTCAGGGTCTAGCCAGAAAAGTCAAGTCACTGCAAGGTGAGTATCAAAATCAAGTTAGAAAACAGAACCGAGTCGGAAGCTGGGAGATCAGGTATGCAGAGGGAAACACAAACAACAGACAGGAGCGGGAAGTCAGGAAGACAGGCAAACGAACGGGGAAGGGTACAAGTCAGGACACAGTAGCAGGTAGGCAGGACAGATTGGGAACACTCACCTGAGCCAGTATACATGCTGCAAGGCAATAATATCACTGGCACTGAACCATAGGTAGAGAGGCAAGATATTAAAGTGTCCTGGGATCCAGAACGAGGCAAGGGAGTTAACCCCTGACATGACCAGGCTAGAGCTGGGTGTAAGCACAACAGGGAAAAACCGGCCTGGATCATGATACATACCAGTGTCTTGGATGTCGCATGTCTCAGAAAATGCACTTTTTGCATTCTCATTTAGATTTCTTCCCTCAAAATCTTGGGGATGTAAGCGATGAACAAGGCAAGTAGTTTCACCAGGACATTAAAGTAATGGAACACCGCTACCAGGGTTTTTGGAATGACTCAATGATGGCAGATTACTGTTCGATGTTATATAGGGACAACCCTCAAAAATCGTATCAACGACAGTCTCATGTCATATCAAGCACTTTTAATTTCTAGTCATATTTTGGTTTCTATTTTGCATGTGAAATTATTTTGGTTCAATAAAAACTGTTTTGTAAGGTAAAGCATTTTCTTCTGATATGTAGATTACTTTTATTCTTAATGTCGCCAGTATATTTCCTATACCTTATAATAACGATGCTGCTCCATTGAAATTATACGTGCTACAGAAAAACTTTATACATATATGAAATCAGTACAAAAAGATGATGCAGAAAAGTACAAAGTCACATGCGATGATTACAAAAAATATTTTTTATAGACCTGTGTTATTAACCTCATTGATAGCATGCTAATGTGTATAAGTGCGAGGATTTCTGCACTTGGTGCTCATACTCGATACTGAATAAATCGAGATATTTTAAAAATGTTGTTCCCATTTTTCCGTCATATGCATATCCCTAACATGTCTATCAATCTAGGTATTTCCATAAGTCCACGACTTTTGCTTCTTCTTGTTGCAATTTCAATGTTAAGGGTAATTTTGTGATGTTGGGTATAATGGTCCATTTAATATTGTACAACTCTTCTACGGTATATTTACAGGGAACGTCTCGCTGCTCTTATTTATCTCTTGCCACAGAAATGCAGTAAAGTCAGTTTCCTAACAGTTTCTGAACTGGTTCTGAACATAAGCAATTTTTATGTAATCCTTTGAGACATTTCTCGCTCACTTGGGCATATAGCAATACGTCCTCTCGTGCCTGAGACTTGCATAGAGTCTTACAAAAACAAGCAGTTGACAAGTGTTTTGTTTTATGTCAGACTCTTGTTGTTTTAAACGTCCCTTTGTTCTTTTTATGGAACACAAATATTTTTTTGAAAACCACAAACTATTTGGCTGTTATTTCTGATCTTACAGAAATATCAGCAGTGGGCCTCATAAAATATATATTTTTTCTAATATATGAGACCACATTAATAATGTGTGGGACATTTGTGAGATGTGGTGGGACATTTTAATTGTATTCTTCTGAATAAAATATTGCACCCAGGCTAGGGGTAATTTCAGGTCATGTGTTTTATATTATGTATTTAGTTTTACAAAGGGATACCAACTGTTTTGCTGTGTTCTTTTCTAAAATGTATCAAGTTGCTTAGACTCTATTTTCCAGTCTTATTCCATGTCATCCAGCTCTTTTATGCCAATAGTTGCCAGTTTTACATAAACCCATCTTGCGTCATGATGTTTTATAGGCTTGGTCCATTTATTAGTCATTCTCTCCCTGGTTTACTGGGAAGAATGATGCATTGCATTTCAGAATCTGTCTAGTAAGTTAAAGGTTGTGGACACATACAGAGCCATTTTCTTTTATTGTTCTGATGTATTTAAAATGTATGATATGAAACAACTTTTCAATAGCCATTAATTAAAAATGACAACAATTTGATTCTATTCCTCCTATGCAAATCTATGCATTCCTGTGGTAACAGATAACAGTGTAGTCTGATCCTGCAGCCCGCTGCTGTCTTTTCTGAGAGATCGAGGAATGTAAGGCTGCAGATGGGACTCCAAAGGTTTTGTTTAGGGATGAGCAAACCTGAATAGTAAAATTTGGGGTTTGTACAGGTCACCGAGTGTCTAGGGTTCGGGCTCGAACACAAACTTTTCAAAAAAGCTGTGTCCAAGTTCAGAGTTCTGGTACTGTTCATTTGTTAATAAAGCTGGTTGAAAGGCTGCAGTGCAGCCAATTAACAAACTTTATTGCATGTGGAAGATGACTGTATGCTGCAGTGAACAATAAAGGTTGAAAAAAATGACATTGGCTCCATATTTTTGTTAACCAGTGCAGGTAAAACAGCAATCCTCAGCTGTGTGCTTTACCTTGGCTGGTTATCAAAAATAGGGGGGATCACACCCCATTTTTGTAAATTATTTAAATGAATGATTTTAAAAAGTGGCATGTGGTTCCCTCTATTTTTCACAACTAGCCAAGGTAAAGTAGACAATTGGGGGCTGGTGCTATCAGGCCGGGAAGTCCCATGGTTATTTAGCCCTTCCCAGCCTAAAAATAGCAGCCTGCAGCCACACCAGAATTGGCACGTCCATTAGATGTCCCAATTCTTTGCCCATCTCTTCCAAGTTTCCCTGGTGCAGTGGTAATTGGGGTACTATTTGTGGGGTTGATGTCAGCTGTGAATTGACAGCTGACTTCAAGCTCAGGAGTTAGTAATGGAGAGGGATCTATCAGACACCTCTATTACTAATACCAGCAAGTAAAGAGTTATAAAGCACTCACAGGAAAAAAAAAGTTTATCTGAATAAAAACTCCTCCACACGCACTCGTTCACTATGTTATTGCTTAAAAAAAATCCTGGAAGATCTGAGGTAATACAATCGAGAATAAAGACTCCCCCACACTCCCTTGTTTAGCAATTTGTTACTTCAAAACAATTCCTGTAAGTTACAAAAAGTAATCCAAAAAGTAATGTTCCATGATGCCCATCAATTCCAATAGACCTTCTTTCTGAGAATTTTCTCAGAACTATGCTCCAGAGGTCACTGCCAGTCAGTGGCTGACTGGAATTTCTCACGAGCATGAGAAATCCTTTACCTACCACTGACCGGCAGTGACCTTTGGAGCCTCGTTATGAGAACTGTCTCTTGAGCTCTCTCCTATTAATTAATCAAGAATATCTGATGAATGGCTTGCACATACGTGTGATACATCAGAATTCTTATTGCAGTAACTGATATTCCAGTCCCTGACAGGAGGTAGATTTCTGGTGTAGCATATGCCACAGATTAGCATAAATTGCAGTGTCATGCCCCCGCGATGTTTGCGTCCTGCTTCAACTTCAAGTATTTTGCTGGAGCAGGGAGAAATTGGCAAGTTGAGTTGTGCAAATATTTTCCCAGTTCTTAAGCATTTTACCCTAGAATTCTGGCCAAATTGCGTTGATGAATTGAGGACACTGTTTCTTACAGCTCGACAGAATGTCAGAGTCCAGACACCAATGACATTTCCATTGTGGAGCTGCCATACAATTAAGTTTTAAGCCTAATGTTCAGAAGCATATCACACATTTGGTATTAACACAGATTTAGCTTTCTTAGCAGATTATCATAGATTAGTATTTATTTGTGTGAATTTATTCAAGTCTACATATATACAATTTTCTAGATCATAAACTGCCAGTTTATAATGCAACTTGTCAATGATATTTGTTCTTTGTAGATACAAATAATTCTTCACCTATTATTGCTACATAGTAAAACATATGCTATTTTATTTTTTTTTCTGTTTATGCTTTAAGCATACAATTCAAATGATATGCAACAGAATGAAAATACACATTATACAGTTCCTTTTAAAGAAAAAGCCCACAAACCTCTAATCTGACCTCTATGTCCGTATTTTTCGGACCATAAGACGCACTTTTTTCCCCCCAAATGTTGGGGGAAAGTTGGGGGTGCGTCTTATGGTCTGACTATAAGGTTGCGGGTGCGGGGAATGAGGGTGCCGCGGTGGAGCGGGTCATCGGCGGCACCAGCAGGTTGTAGCAGCCTGCCGTGACCACGTGGGCCCGCTCATTACATATGCACGCCCATCCTCCCGCCCATCATCTCTCAGCGAAACTGGCGCTGACAGGTGGGCGGGGTGATGGGGGGGGTGCGTGCATAATTAGCAGCCGGCCGTGATCACCCCTGGCAACTACAGCCTGGAGTGATCATGTGCGGCTGTATTCACTGCCCCCCGTGCATCATTATCAGCGCGGGGTGCAGTGAATCAGTGTACTCACCCGTCACCGTGTGTGGAGCCGTCCCCCTGCAGCATCGCGTCTTCCTGTCTGTGCCGGCGGTCAGCTGATCTGGACACTAGCGGCGCGCACCGCGATAACGTCATCGCTGTGCGCGCCGCTAGTATTCACCAGAATCGATCAGCTTACCACCGGCACAGACAGGAAGACGCGATGCTGCAGACACCGGTGACGGCTCCACACAGCGGCGCTGCAGCTGAGACAGAGATCGGTGCTTCAGGGAGTGAGGAAGGGTAAGTATAAACGTTTATTTTTTTTTTCCTGTGCCACAGGATACACGCCATTTACCAGGATGGGGGTATTTCATGAGCAGGATGGATGGGGGCATATCATGAGCAGGATGGATGGGGGCATATCATGAGCAGGATGGATGGGGGCATTTCATGAGCAGGATGGATGGGGGCATTTCATGAGCAGGATGGATGGGGGCATTTCATGAGCAGGATGGATGGGAGCATTTCATGAGCAGGATGGATGGGAGCATTTCATGAGCAGGATGGATGGGGGCATTTCATGAGCAGGATGGATGGGGGCATTTCATGAGCAGGATGGATGGGGGCATATCTTGAGCAGGATGGACGGGGGCATATCATGAGCAGGATGGATGGGGGCATATCATGAGCAGGATGGATGGGGCATATCATGAGCAGGATGGATGGGGGCATATCATGAGCAGGATGGATGGGGGCATATCATGAGCAGGATGGATGGGGGTATATCATGAGCAGGATGGATGGAAGGTATATTATTAGCAGGATGGATGGGGGGGTATATTATTAGCAGGATGGGGGGTATATCAGCAGGATCATATACAAGGCAGGAGGATCCTTATCAGAATGGGGTACCTTAGTAGAGAATTTTGGGGACATTACCCCCATAACAGTGTCAGCAGCAGATCCTCGCCCCATAACAGTGTGTCATGACCATATTTTTTGGTTAAAATTTTATTTTCCTATTTTCCTCCTCTAAAACCAGGGTGCGTCTTATGGTCAGGTGCGTCTTATAGTCCGAAAAATACGGTAATAAAAAGAAAACCAAACTCACTCTCCCTTTCTAAACAAAACATCCTAATTTTAGATGTTATATTTGTCATAAAGCACTGTATTGTTAGTCCAACTTGTCCATTTCCTATCTAAGCGCTCATTATGCGGGAATATGGAATGGCTCTGTAACCATCATCCATATAAATCATAATAATTTACTACTATAATAAGACAAAAAAATTGGCAAATTTATTTTCTATTGTGTAGCTGACAAAATTCCCAGACTACCCACCTAATATAAAGGAGCAATGAATTAATAACTTGAGTATATATAATAATCCAACCTCTTGGTTAGGCAGTATACATTGCAGGACAATCAAGGTCAAATTACTTCCATAACATCCTGGAATAGGCCCAGTCCCACCACGCATGTAATAAAGTTTTATTCTTTATTCTGAAGGCAGACTCTAAAGCATTAGTTACATTATACTAGTGAAATTAACGATAATTTTATTTAAGGGGTAACAGTCTGCCTCCAGCCTCTGCCTCTAGCTCCTCCCTCTGCCTTTAGCTCCTCCCTCTGCCTCTTGCTTCTCCATCTGCCTTTAGATCCTCCCTCAGCCTCTACTTCCTCCCTCTGCCTCTTGCTTCTCCATCTGCCTTTAGGACCTCCCTCTGCCTTTAGATCCTCCCTCTGCCTCTACTTCCTCCCTCTGCCTCTTGCTTCTCCATCTGCCTCTAGCTTCACCCAATGCCTCTAGCTCTTCACAATGCCTCTAGCTCCTCCCTCTGCCTAAAGGTCCCCCCTCTAGCTTTGGGTCCTCCCTCTGCCTCTAACTCCTCCCTCTGCCTCTTGCTTCTCCATCTGTCTCTAGCTCCTCCCAATGCCTCAGGGTCCTCTTTCTGCCTTTGGGTCCTCCTTCTGCCTTTGGGTCCTCCCTCTGCCTCTAGGTCCTCCATCTGCCTCCAGCTCCTCCCTCTGTCTCTAGTTCCCTCTGCCTCTTGCTCAACCATCAGCTTCTAGGTCCTCTCTCTGCCTCTAGCTCCTCTCTCTGCCTCTAGCTCCTCTCTCTGCCTCTAGGTCCTCCCTCTGCCTGTAGCTCCTCCCTCTCTGCCTCTAGATCCTCCCTCTGCTTCTAGCTGCTCCCTCTTCCTCTAGCTTCTCCCTCTGTCTCTAGCTTCTCCCTCTGTCTCTAGCTCCTCCCTCTGTCTCTAGCTCCTCCCTCTGCCTGTAGCTCCTCCCTTTTTCTGTTATCATAGAATCTCATCAATAACATTTTTAACAACTCATATTGTTAACACAAAATGTGTACATTTCATAAAATATAACATGGTGCCAAGCATTTTTAATGGAAGCATTACAATTTATCCCCAACTTCTAAATAGATATAGTTTATTTTTCATGTTTCACAGCCCTCATTTCTCCACAATTTAATGATTATGGTTTGGGACCAGCAATACATAACAACACTACAAACCAAGCTCTTCAGGTGGCAATATTTAAAAAAAAAAAAAAGAAATATATATATAAGATTCCTTTTACCAGGTAAGAAAGTTACTTCTATCAGCTCTTCCAGAACTGAAAACTCAGGATATCTGGGTCAGAAAACAGACTATTTGAAAGCTAAAATGAATTACAGGGAATCTATTGCAAGGTTTTTGCCATCTAACCTGAAAGATGCTTAAAGGGGTGGTTCACCCATTTTTTAATTTTTCACTATCACTTTAAATCCCTATTATAAGTCTCTTTAATTACCTTCTATTTTCAGTTCTGGCACTGAGCGGCGCTATCCTCCTCGCTCAGTGCCGGTCACATGACCCACGGGTGCTGTGGCCTCTGGCATCCGCTGATGTCATGCCAACTTTTGGGCTCTGAAAGTTGACGTTACATCAGCAGTTGCCTCTGATCCTGAGTGACTGGGCTGTGGGTGGTGACTATCACACCTCATAGCCCAGCATCAAGAGGAGAGTTCACTTACCCATCCTGCAGCTGTGTGTGGGCCAGCACCAGGAACAAGAGGAGAGGGAGAGGAGGAGTCATGTCCGGTGACTATTTATCGCACGGGAGGGTGGGAGGATGAGCAGAGAGCAGTGTGTGTGTACAATGTGTGTATGTGTGTGTGTGTGTGTGTGCGTGTGTAGAGTGTAGAGCACAGTGTATGTGTGTGTAGTGTGGAGCGCACTATCTCTGTTTGTATCCCTCTATCTCTCTCTGTCTCTCTGTCTTTATCGCTCTCTGTCTTTATCTCTCTTTTCTCTCTTTCTGTCCTATTCTCTCTCCTATTCTCTATTCTCTCTCAATCCTCTCACTTCTCTCTATTCTCTCTCTCTTCTTTCTCTCTCTCTGTTCTTTCTCTCTCTCTTCTTCCTCTATTCTTTCTTGCTCTCTATTCTCTCTCTATTCTCTCTCTATTCTCTTTCTCTTTTCTATCTATATTCCCTTCTCTCTCTATTATCTCTCTCTCTCTATTCTTTCTCTCTATTTTCTCTCTCTATTCTCTCTCTCTATTATCTCTCTGTTCTTTCTCTATTCTTTCTCTCTATTCTCTCTCTACTCTCTCTTTCTTTTTTCTCTCTCTCTATTTTCTCTCTCACTCTATTTTCTCTCTGTATCTCTATTTTCTCTCTCATTCTCTATTTTCTCTCTGTATCTCTATTTTCTCTCTCACTCTCTATTTTCTCTCTGTAGCTCTATTTTCTCTCTATTCTCTCTCTCTCTTCTCTCTCTCTATTCTCTCTCTCTCTCTATAAAGCACTCACATGACCCCCATTTCATTTTTTTTCAATTATTTATATTTTTCACATGTTGCGCCGGCCAATCATAATTTCTGTATACACACACACTATGAACTATATCAGAACAAGCAGAAGATAGACGCTTTCTTCCCCTGGTTGTGCAGAGCTTGGAGCTGCTGTTGTGTCACTGTTGTGATTTCTCTCAGTGCTTCCATAACTTGCAGAGACAGGGAAGATGACAGGGAGGAGTTAGGTGGAGATCTGAGTGGGTGTGAGATACAGGCCACTGCAAAGGATCATGGAAGTTGTAGGAATTGAACCCATGAAGTCAGGAGAGAGATTAACCCCATCAGAGCTGGAGCCAGGAATGAGGATGTGCTGCTACAGCATGATAAAAGGTAATATTGCTGAAATATTATTATTATTTATTAGTATAGCGCCATTTATTCCATGGCGCTTTACAAGAGGGGATACGTACAACAATCATTAACAGTACAAAACAGACTGGTATAGGAGGAGAGAGGACCCTGCCCGCGAGGGCTCACAGTCTACAGGGAATGGGTGATGGTACAATAGGTGAGGACAGAGCTGGTTGCGCAGTGGTTTACTGGACTGAGGGTTATTGTAGGTTGTAGGCTTGTTGGAAGAGATGGGTCTTCAGGGTCCTCTTGAAGCTTTCCACGGTAGGGGAGAGTCTGATATGCTGAGGTAGAGTGTTCCAGAGTATGGGGGAGACACGGGAGAAATCTTGTACACGATTATGGGAAGAGGAGATAAGAGAGGAGCAGAGTAGGAGATCTTGTGAGGATCTAAGGTTGCATGCAGATAGGTACCGGGAGACTAGGTCACAGATGTAAGGAGGAGACAGGTTGTGAATGGCTTTGTATGCCATGGTTAATGTTTTGAACTGGAGTTGTTGGGCGATGGAAAGCCAGTGAAGGGATTGGCAGAGTGGCGAGGCTGGGGAATAACGAGGGGAGAGGTGGATTAAACGGGCCACAGAGTTTAGGGTAGATTGGAGGGGTGCAAGAGTGTTGGAAGGAAGGCCAGAGAGCAGGAGGTTGCAGTAGTCGAGGCGGGATATGATGAGGGCATGCAGTAATGTTTTTGCTGATTCTTGGTTAAGGAAAGCACGGATCTGGGAGATATTTTTGAGTTGTAGTCTGCATGAGGTAAAGAGGGCTTGGATATGTGGCTTGAAGGATAGAGCAGAGTCGAGGGTCACTCCAAGGCAACGAGCTTGTGAGACTGGGGAGAGTGAGCAACCATCAATTTTGATGTTTGATAACATAATAGATGTGTGGTGAGGCACATAATAGCAAGATTTAAGAGAAAAAAAAATCAGTTTTGGTAATTGAACAACTTCTTTAATGTAATGTTGAAACAGATTCTGATCCCATCGATGTGTCATTTATTGGGCCGCTGAATGTAGCTTTGATAAATTCAGTATTTTATCAGCAGCAGATTATCATCACAGGACTAGTAAACCTGATAGGTAGTTATATATATTCATGATCTCTGTATAACTGTAAAACACCAATATGCCTCCAATATTCTGCCCAGTCTGATGCAATTTCAACAAACAAGGCATAGATCAGCATTTGTGGCCGGCCTGTAGCAGCATTGGACCACATAGTCAATGCCAGATGTGGGCATATTACGGCTTGAGGGCCACATGAGACCCTTTGAATATTCTGGAGTGATCCGTGGATCAGGACAACCAAAGGAAATTTTGCAGTGGCATCACAATTATCAGGGTCTCATTTTCACTGGTATCTGTTTCCTCTGGATGATTTAATAGGGAGTGGTCAGCTTCTTCTTCCATTGTTAAGCCTGTGCATCTGAGATTGCAGCAGGTGTGATGACATCACTGCAATACGTCAGCTCTGCCTCAGTATATATTGCAGGCTGGAGCTGCGGGAGAACAGGTTGAGGTGAGTAGTTTATTTTTTTTTCTTTACATTATTTTGCAGAGGAAAATGGTGGGGGGCATAATATTGTGTAAGGGGGCTGTGTGAGATCATTATTTTGAGTGGTGGACGTGGTGCAGACATGTGTGTCAGTGGGCTGTGTTGAGACATTATTCTGTGTGGGCCACTGTGTGGGGACATTAGTCTCCATGGTGGCTGTGAGGAGACATAACCCTGTCTAAGGGGCTGTGTGGGGACATTATTCTGCTTGGGAGGGCTGTGTGGGACATAATACTGTGTGGTGAGGCTGTGTAGGGACATTATTCTGCATGGATGGCTGTGTGGGACATCATACTGTTTGGTGAGGATCTGTTGGTGTCATACTTTGTAGGGCGCGTTGTCGGAACATCATACTACTTTAGGAGACATCTTATAATTTGAGGGTCTGTGTGGTGACATCATACTCTGTGGGGACATCATGCTGTGTGTGGGAACTGTGGCATCATATTGTATTGGGAGCTAATAATCAAGGTACAAAGCAGTCAATTATATGGCTTTGATTAGCTGCTGCAGATAAGAATACAAGAGTAACGTTATGGTAAGACAGACCTATCCTAACATGCATTAACAGTAAAGTAAGTCAATATACTTAATTCTGCTCAATATTAAGTGATAAAAAAATAATATAAAACAATAATGATAATAAGCAGAATAAAGTTCAGCCAATTGGTTCGGCGTTCCCCAACAGTCACAGCCTCTCATGTGGCCACTTGGAAAAATGAATTGCCCAACCCTGGTCTATGCTGCTGTTTTCCAGGAAGAATCCATAGAACTGTGTTGTATTATGTATTTGTATAAAATATATGCTGGAGGTCAAATGGATTAAAATAGATTTTCTGCAAATAGTGTTACTCATATATGTGTCATGGATCAATGCTTTTTACTGAATCCCATGAAATGGGCTAACTAGCTTGGGCAACATTGACCACAGGGTTTTGTCTGGGTGCAGCACTTCAGTAGCTGCACGTGGCAGTATGAGATTCTCCTCTGAAGAGTTTCCTAAGGAGATAACACATCACTTGTGATAATTATTTTCTCTAGTTGTGCAACTGTTCTTTTGGCCAAAGATGAAGTATAGAACAGTGTCTGTTTAGCCCGCTTCCATGGTCAGTAACTGAAAGCGACTGTGTGTCAGGCACAGGCATACATAGGAGCTACCATACCAGGCGGTATAGGGGTATGTATATATGGAGTATGTAATTTTAATAGGAGCTTCATAATGACTATAACATTGAATATTGAGGACTGAGCTTGTTGGTTTCATATCTCATAACTATTGGCAGATTATTGGTGAGAAATAGGGGGTCTCTGTGCTGACCCACTTAAGAGAAAGGAGCCAGTATCCTGTCCTTCCCCAGGACCCTCCAATGTCTGTATTACTCCTACTATATAGTACAACAATGGATATGTTTGGTCATAAGTGTATTTGCAGCATAAAGCTTAAATTTCAATCCAAGTCCATTTGTCAGATTAGTTCTTTTGTAAATGGAGTATTTTTTTTTAATATAACTTTGAGAAATGCAGTTTAAAAGCGTTCTCTAATTTTCCTTGTTCTGGAGTTCACTCCTCCCCAGCCTTCCGATTTCCTGCTTCCTAGAGCAACATGTTCAAGCCATTGGCATTGTTGCACCGCTAAAGGCTGCTTTACACACTTTGACATCGCTAGCGATGTTGCTAGTGATCGCACCCGTCCCCGTCGTTTGTGCGTGGCGAACAATATCGCTAGGACGCGTCACACATACTTACCTTCCTAGTGATGTCGCTGTGGGCAGCGAACAACCTCTTTTTTAAGGGGGAGGTTCTTGCGCCGTCACAGCGACATCACACAGCGGCCGGCCAATAAAAGCGGAGGGGCGGAGACCAGCCGCAATAACGACACGCCCACCTCGTTGCCGAAGGACGCAGGAACGCTGTTGTTCGTCGTTCCCGGGGTGTCACACATAGCGATGTGTGCTGCCTCAGGAACGACGAACAACCTGCGTCCAGCACCAGCAACGATATTTGGGAAAGGAACGACGTGTCAACGATCAACGATTAGGTAAGTATTTCTGATCATTAGCTGTCGCTCGTACGTTTCACACGCAATGACGTTGCTAACGAGGCCAAATGTGCGTCACGAATTCCGTGACACCAGCGATATCTTGTTAGCGATGTCGTTGCGTATAAAGCGACCTTAAGGCGAACTGTGCTGTTGGCAGAATTGGTGGCCAAATCAGGAGCTAATTGTGCACTGGAGTGATCAAGCCAATTACACAGCAGTCGTCGGCTAGGATACACAGTATCTGGTGAGTTTGGTGGTAAAAAGAACTTAATGATCAAGCAATAAAAAATAAAGTTAAAAATTCCATTATTCTTCAGAATGGGGAGAAGTTTAATAACAACTAGATTACAAAGAACATTGCAATTTTACCTATGTAATATAATGAGAATAATCCATTAAAGGTATTTACTTGGCATTAAAAATCTTTTTATTGGCTGCAGTTTTCTTGTGTTGACCCAAAAGTGACCAGTTTACAACCTATAGTTGGTTTGCTGTGGTCAAGTGTTGGGATTCACTGTTTTCTGGCGCACTGCATACAAATATATATATATATATATATATATATATATATATATATATATAGGTAACCACAGGGCTAAATTGTTATACTGTACATTTAAAGTGGACCTGGTACACTTCTGAGGATTGCCTTTTTTATTTTTCCTAAATCCACCATATGGTTCCACCTTTATATGTTTATCATTTTTTGGTCTTTACGAAGAGACTGTTGCCCATTGGGTAATAACACAGGGCAGCTTAAAGACACACCCCTGAGAATCTGTGAACCACACCCTCTTGGAAAGTCCACAAAAATTTGCAATAAATATAAAGGATAATATCTCTGGAACCCGTAAGGCCAATTTAGAAAAATAAGAAAAAAACACAATCTCACGGAGCAGCTGGAGCAAAATAAGAGCAAAAAAGTTAGTTTGACTTGGTATCTAACATTACAATACTTAGCAGTGATCCTATGGTAAATGCCGCCTTTCATACATATTTTAAGCTCTTTCCTTTGTATATACAATGAATTGTATCGCCCGCAGACTGTTACTGTTACAATCTGACCACTGTAATCTCAAGAGCTGATGGAGATCTAAACCTCTTTAATAAGCTCTTACCTATTATACGTTACGTTATTTAATGGAAAAACACCAACGTTACTTCTCAACAGTATCACAAATGCCAAGCAAGTACCATGTAGCAGTGGAATAAAATGTTTAATGTGAAAGTCTTTGACTTTCTTTCTTTGTGATAAGGACTTCCTTCCTTCCTTTATTTGTCATTAGCAGGGGTTACATTTACTTAAATAGCAAAAAATAGAAGGCATACATTTTCTAAAACATTCATTATTGTGTCTAATATTTCTAAAACCAGTGTTAAAAAACTACTTATAAAGTCTCCAGTAATTTCTTTTCCTAGAGTGTATATAGCTATATGTTGATCTTGTAAGTTTCAAGATTGGTTTTAGTACTGTGCTATTCTGACACTAATCCGACTCAATTAGTAACAAAAACAACATTTATACACTGTATATACAGTGTTTCTCCGAAAATAAGACACGGTCCTCTATTATTTTTTGCTCCAAAAATTGGGCTAGGGCTTATTTTCGAGGGATGTTTTATTTGTCAGCAATAGCAATCCACATTAATTCTTGAATAACAAAAAAATAAACATTTATTCAAATATATTCATATCGCTTTCTGCTACATTTGAAACCAGAAGATTACATACACTATCTGAAAAGACACATCTGCAAGTTTTTCTCACTATCTGACATGAAATCAGAAGAAACTTTTCCTGTTTTAGGTCAATTAGGAACCAAAATTATTTATATTTTCCAAATGCCGGAATAATGGGAGAGAATGTTTTAAAGCATTTTTATTACTTTCTACATAGTTAAAAGTTTACCTACACTATGAGTACTATGCCTTTAAACAATATTTGATAGCCCATATGATGATGTCATGTCTTTGGAAGCTTCTGATAGGTTTATTGGCAACATCTGAGTTAATTAGAGACACACATGTGGAGGTATTTTAAAGCACACCTGAAAACACTGCTTCTTTGTGTAGCATCATAGGAAAATTATAAGAAATCAACCAAGATCTCAGGAAGAGAATTGTGGATTTGCACAAGCCTGGGTCATCCTTGGGTGCAATTTCCAGATACCTGAAGGTGCCTTGTTCATCTGTACAAACAATTATATGCAAGTACAAACAAGATGGGAATGTCCAGCCATGATACCGCTCAGCAGGAAGGAGATGAGTTCTGTGTACCAGAGATGAACGGGCTTTGCTTAGACTATCTATTGTCTATCTATCTATCTGTTTCTCTATCTACCTACATCTTATCTATTATGAATGTATCTACACACACACACACACACACACACACACACAAACACACTGCAGAAACATACCAGCCGGTCTCCTCTTCAGCTTTAGACTCCTGCAATTAAGAGACCTTTGGTCACATGACTTGATGTTACAAAGGTCCTTAAGCAGGCTTTTCATCAGGTTATAAATGCTGGAGCCCCTAGGAAATTATGACCCTGCAAAATTGCCCAGTTTGCTCTCTCATCTCCCTAATGCCAGTCCTATATACCAGCCTGTCTCCTGTTCAGTTCTTTTAGACTCCTGCAATTAACAGACCTTTGGTCACATGACTGTGAAGTCATCAAAGGTCCTTAAACAATCTTTATCTCGGAATACAAACGTTTGAGTCTCTAAGAGAGTGGGTGCCTGTGAAATTGTGCAGCTTGGCTCCTCCTAACGACAGCCCTGAATGTAACAAGGGTTTATTTTTGGAGTGAGGCTTATAAATCCTGTAAAATCATGCTAGGGCTTATTTTCGAGGTAGATCTTATTTTCTGGAAACATGGTTTATATATATTTATAGTGCTCAGGATAAATGAGTTCATCCCCTATGTATCAATCGATGCATTGTAGCTCCTTGACACCAGCAAGGACTCATGCAGCTCCACATAAAGTCACTGCCACACCATGTTTCACTGTAGGAACCATGCATTTTTCTAAATTAATTTTTCTAAATGCATGGTTGGTTACTACAGTGAAAAACACTGGTGGTAGTGACTTTATGAGTGCTGCCAGTGTAAAGGAGCTACAATGCATTGATTGTTTTGGTCTCATCTGACCACATGACCTTCTCTTATGCCTCCTTCATCCAGATAGTCATTGGCAAACTTCAAACAGGCCTGGACATTATGCTGCTTGCCTCTTACACTTTAGCGCTTCCCAGCCTTGTGCAGGTCTACAATTTTGTCCCTGGTGTCCTTAGACAGCTTTTAGTTTTGGCCATGGTGGAGAGGTTGGAGTGTGATTGATCGAGTGTGTGAATAGGTATACTGGTAACAAATTTAAACAGGTGCGATTAATACAGGTAATGAGTGCAGAGTAGGAGGGCTTCTTAAAGAAAAAATAACAGTTCTGTGAGAGCCAGAATTCTTGCTGACTGATATGTGAATAAATACTTATTTCATGCAATAAAATGCCTTTTAGTTATGTAAAAATCATACAATGTGATTTTTGGGTGGGATTCTGCCTGTGACCGTTACAGTGCACCTACAATAAAAATGACAATCCTCTCCATTCTTTAACACAAAAACCTGAGCTGAAACAATGTTCAGTAAACATGCAACATTAAGCATGTGAATTGCAGCCTTAAGACTAGAAAAAACCAAGGAGAAAAATTGTATGAAAAATACCCTGAATATAAATAAATAAATTGCAAGTGCTTAATAACAGGGTACTTAGTGTATACATTTTTGCAAAAAGGTAAAAAGCTGTCTCACCTCGTCACGGTGTACCCATCTGAGACAGTCCCTAACCTACTGAAGTTAAAAACATTATCAATACCTGACTTGTGTCATGTCAGAACTCCAATATGGATGGTGGCAAGTGGTTAGCTGTGTCCCAGATAAAATACACAGCAAAGTGAGACGCAATCAGCTGTTCAGTCTCAGTACTAGGAGGGCTGCACCCCCAACTTGCAACCAAGCAAGAAAACATACAAAAAACACAAAAACCTGAGCTGAAACAATGTTCAGTAAACATGCAACATTAAGCATGTGAATTGCAGCCTTAAGACTAGAAAAAACCAAGGAGAAAAATTGTATGAAAAATACCCTGAATATAAATAAATAAATTGCAAGTGCTTAATAACAGGGTACTTAGTGTATACATTTTTGCAAAAAGGTAAAAAGCTGTCTCACCTCGTCACGGTGTACCCATCTGAGACAGTCCCTAACCTACTGAAGTTAAAAACATTATCAATACCTGACTTGTGTCATGTCAGAACTCCAATATGGATGGTGGCAAGTGGTTAGCTGTGTCCCAGATAAAATACACAGCAAAGTGAGACGCAATCAGCTGTTCAGTCTCAGTACTAGGAGGGCTGCACCCCCAACTTGCAACCAAGCAAGAAAACATACAAAAAACACAAAAACCTGAGCGTCTCACTTTGCTGTGTATTTTATCTGGGACACAGCTAACCACTTGCCACCATCCATATTGGAGTTCTGACATGACACAAGTCAGGTATTGATAATGTTTTTAACTTCAGTAGGTTAGGGACTGTCTCAGATGGGTACACCGTGACGAGGTGAGACAGCTTTTTACCTTTTTGCAAAAATGTATACACTAAGTACCCTGTTATTAAGCACTTGCAATTTATTTATTTATATTCAGGGTATTTTTCATACAATTTTTCTCCTTGGTTTTTTCCTCTCCATTCTTTGTTGATGGGAAACTTTCAAAATAAGCATTGTATTGAATACTTATTTTGCCCACTGCAAATATATATATTTGTGTGTGTGTGTGTGTGTGTGTGTGTGTGTGTGTGTAACTGTGTACATATATATTTATAAATACCATATATACAGTCATGGCCAAAAGTGTTGTCAGCCTTGAAATTGCTTCAGAAAATGAAGAAGTATTTCCGTGAGCAAATTATAGCAATTACACATGTTTTGTTATACACATGTTTATTTTCTTTGGGACAAACAATATTTTTGCTCTCAACTTAATATTTGGTTTCACACCTTTTAGAATAAATAACTACTATCAATTGCATCCTATAAACAAGCTTCTTACACCTCTCAACTGGAATTTTGGACCATGTTTCTTTTGCAAACTGGTCCAGGTCTCTCATATTTCAAGGGCACCTTCTCCCAACAGCAATTTTAGGATCTCTCAACAGGCATTCAATGGGATTTAGTTCCGGACTACCGTATTTTTCGTTTTATAAGACGCACTGGATTATACAACGCACCCAAAATTTAGAGGTTAAAAAAGGTAAAAAAAATTAAAAATGGGGTCCATCTTATAATCCAGTGTTCTCTTACCGGAGGGGGGCAGCAGAGGTGGTGAAGCGGGGTCACAGGAGTCATAAGTTGTACTGGCAGCCGCAGCGGGTCCATGGTGGCAGCGGCGGTCAGTGGCGGCAGCAGTGGCGGGTCAGTGGCGTCAGTCATGGCGGGTCCGTAGTGGTAGCGGCGGTCAGTGGCGGCAGCTGCAGCGGGTCGGTAGCGGCGGGTGAGTGGTGAAGCAGGCCGTTGCGGTGAGTGTCCCAGTCTGTCCACAGTCTCGGTTCAAATGATGGCGCCTGGAGCAGCGCATGCGCAGATGGAGCTCTCATCAAAGGGCTCCATCTGCGCACGTGCTGACACCCGGAGCGGCGTGTGCGCAGATGGAGCTCTCATCCAAGGGCTCTATCTGCGCACGTACTGACTTCTGGAGCGGCACCTGCGCAGATGGGGCTCTTATCAAGAGCTCCATTAGCGAACGCGCTGACTCCCGATGCCATCATTTGAAACTGAGACCGCAGACATACTAGGACACCTGCCGCACAGCCACCCACACAGAGTGGCAGCCAGCAGGCCGCCCGCATGCACACACGCATAGGGAGGCAGCCGGCACCGACAGGCACCCGGCTGCTCACATGCAGCCACAGGCACCCGGCTGCCCACATGCAGCCACAGGCACCCGGCTGCCCACATGCAGCCACAGGCACCCGACCGCCCGAACGCACTCGGTCGCCGCACAAACAGCCCCCTTGGTAAACTGTATTCGGATTTTAAGATACACCCCTCGTTTTCCTCCCAAATTTTTGGGAGGAAAAGTGCGTTTTATAATCCGAAAAATACAGTCATTGCTGGCCACTTCAGCACTCTCCAGAACTTTATTTCCATCTATTTCTGTGGCCTTATTGAAGTATATTCCTGCTGGAAGACCGAAAACCTAGGACGCAAACTCAATGTTCTGACACTGGACACTACATTGCGACTCAAAATCATTTGGTAATCTTGAGATTTCATGATGTCTTGCACACAGTCAAGATACCCAGTAACAAAGGCAGCAAAACAATCTCAAAACATATTGGAACCTCCAGCATATTTGACTATAGACACGGTGTTCTTTTCTTTTTAGGCCTCACTCCAGAGAAATCCACTTTTTTTTAATATGAAAATGAGCTGTTAAGCTCTATGGGCCAGAAACAGATATGCATGAGAATCTATCTCCAGAGCGTATTTTAAATAAAAGGTGTGAGGCATGTAATGACTGACAGTCTGCTCTGTTGATCTACAGTGTTTTGCGAAAGTATTCGCCCCCCTTGAATTTTTCAACCTTTTCCCACATTTCAGACTTCAAACATAAAGATAAAAATTGTAATGTTATGGTGAAGAATCAACAACAAGTGGGACACAATTGTGAAGTTGAATGAAATGTATTTTAAACTTTTATAAAGCACAGCTTGTTTAAAGCACAGAGAGCATCATGAAGACCAAGGAACACAACAGGTAGGTCCGTGATACTGGTATGGAGAGGCTTAAAGCTGGATTTAGTTACAAAAAGATTTCCACAACTTTAAACCTCCCAACAAGCATTGTGCAAGCGATCATATTGAAATGGAAAGAGTATCATACCACTGCAAATCTAGCAAAACCCTTCCGTCCCACAAATTTCATCTCAGTCAAGGAGAAGACTGATCAGAGATGCAGCCAAGAGGCCCATGATCACTCTGGATGAATTGCAGATATCTACAGCTGAGGTGGGAGAGTCTGTCCATAGGACAACAATCAGTTGTACACTGCACAAATCAGGCCTTTATGGAAGATTAACAAGGAGAAAGCCATTTCTCAAAGATATCCATAAAAAGTGTAATTTAAAGTTTGCTACAAGCCACCTGAGAGACACACCAAACATGTGGAAGAAGGTGCTCTGGTCAGATGAAACCAAAATCGAATTATTTGGGCACATTGCCAAACGATATGTTTGGCGTAAAAGCAACACAGCTCATCACCCTGAATACGCTATCCCCACTGTCAAACATGGTGGCGGCAGCATCATGGTTTGGGCCTGCTTTTCTTCAGCAGGGACAGGGAAGATGGTTAAAATTGATGGGAGATGGATGGAGCCAAATACAGGACCATTCTTGAAGAAAACCTGTTGGAGTCTGCAAAAGACCTGAGACTGGGACGGAGATTTGAATTTCAACAAGACAATGATCCAAAACATAAAGCAAAATCTACAATGGAATGATTCACAAATAAACTTAGCCAGGTGTTAGAATGGCCAAGTCAAAGTCCAGACCTGAATCCAATCGAGAATCTGTGGAAAGAGCTGAAAACTGCTGTTCACAAACACTCTCCATCCAACCTCATTCAGCTCCAGCTGTTTTCAAAGGAAGAATGGGCGAGAATTTCAGTCTCTCGATGTGCAAAACTGATAGACTCATACCCCAAGTGACTTGCAGCTGTAATTGCAGCAAAAGGTGGTGCTACAAAGTATTAAAGGGGATGAATAATATTGCATGCCCCAATTTTCAGTTTAATATTTTTTATAAAAGTTTAAAATAAGCAATAAATTTCGTTCAACTTCACAATTGTGTCGCACTTGTTGATTCACCATAACATTAAAATTTGTATCTTTGTTTGAAGCCTGCAATGTGGGGAAAGGTTGAAAAATTTAAAGGGGCCGAATACTTTCGCAAGGCACTGTATGTACACTGGTAAAGCCCACTTTCATTTAAAATAAGCTCTGGAGGCAGATTCTCAGATAGATCTGTGTCTGACCCATAAATCTTAACCCCTTTAGCACCCGGCGATAATTTGTTTTTCATTTTCGCTTTTTCCTCCCCTTCTTCCAAGAGCCATAACTTTGTTATTTTTCCTTCAATATAGCCATTTGAGAACTTGTTTTTAACTGGACGAGTTGTACTTTTGAAAGACACCATTTATTCTGCCACATATTGTACTGGAAAACAGGAAATAAATTCCAACTGCGATGAAATTGCAAAAAAAAGTGCAGCACGATATTTTTTTGGGGGGTTTTATATACTATGTTCATAATATGGTAAAACTAACCTAGCAATATGGTTCCCCAGGTTAGTACGAGTTTGTAGATACCAAACATATATAGTTTACTTTTTATCTAAGCGGTGCCAAAAAATTCAAACATTTGTAAAAAAAAAAAAAAGAATTGCGCTTTTGTCGCAATTTTCCAAGACCCACAACGTTATTATTTTTCATAATCTGGGACTGTTTGTGGGCTTATTTTATGCATCTTGAGTTTATGTTTTTAATTATAAAATTTTTGTGTAGATACAATATTTTGATCACCTGTTATTGCAGTTTAAGGCAACGTTGCGGTGGCCCAAGAAACGTAACTCTGGCTTTCATTTTTTTTCTCGCTATGCCTTTTTCCAATCACATTAATTGATTTTATATGTTTATAAATCAGGCATTTCTGAACGTGGCAATACCAAATATGTGTATTTTTTATTTTAGTTTATTTTTATTTTTAATGGGGCAAAAGGGGGTGATTTGAACTTTTAGTCTTTTACTTATTTTTTTTTCATATTTTTAAACCATTTTTTTATTAACATTTTTTAATCATTTTACTAGTCCCATTAGGGAACTTTATGCCAGCACTATCCACTCAGAACAGCAGAAATGCAGTTCGTCTGTGAATGTGGGCGCTTTGCTTCTACAACTTCATTGTCATCCTTTCTGTTGTCCCACTCCTCCCCCTGACAGTCACCCTCCTCTTATTCCTGACCTAACATCACACTCAGGTATTTGAGTCTTATCATTATCACCTCAACCCTTGGGGGTTAAAGTCTGTTGACGAAGATCTGGATACTGCTTGGACCCAACTTTGTCCGACCCTGATTCCAACTGACAAAGATTCTTTCCTCAGTATTATGTATGACATATAGTCAAGGGAATATTGATATATTGAGTAATACGTAAATATACCCAATGTGCAAAATAATTTTATTGGTAAAATCACACTTATTAACACAAAGTGCTAACCCCAGAAAAAGATTTCATACATGAGTAATCTGTAATAAGTAATAAGTACTGTTGAGCATTTGTTACATCTTGGCTCTGTGCATATTTATATGTTTGTATCAAACCGTAGCCTGTGTGATCTGTATGGTCATATAGACCTGAGTTGCTCTTTCCACTCTACTCCTGGTATCCAGGAACAGATGGGGAGTTATATCTTACATTAAGGTCTAGTGATATTACTCATGTATGAAATCTTTTTCTGGGGTTAGCACTTTGTGTTACTAAGTGTGATTTTACCAATAAAATGATTTTGCACATTGGGAATATATTTACGTATTACTCAAAGATTCTTTCCTCCTCTTCAGTCTGTGAATATTTGGCGCAGACCTCTGATGCCCATGGGATAGAATGTGTGAACAAGTCTGCAGACTCGCCCATGCGGGGTTACCACAGACATTTGGGAGGTTGCAGAGTTGTGTTACGGGTGGAAATAAATGTAATTATGGTGGCACTTCTTAGGAATGAGCTGTGTGTGATGTTGAGGCACAGGAAGGAGGAGTAAAGGCCACTTCATGCAGCGCTTGCCATCCACTCTAGCTCATGCTGTTTCTGGCCCTCATTTACAAGTTGAAGCAATGTGCAGCTGCCAAAGAAATGGAATCGAGTAGCTTGTCTAGTAACGGAAGTTGTACTCAGTTCTCTTGGGATAGGATGAGCCAGTGTTTGCTCAGTACACCACAAACACCCCACTTTCTCCCCCTTTCACCAAGACGTTGTGATTTACCACTAATGTTTTATATACCTTTCCCCTTTGATAGAGATGTTTCACAACCGTAGGCCCACCCACACCTGTCAGACACCTGACACTAAAAAGTACCAATACATATTGAGATGGTACTCTGCCGAATATTTAGCAGACACTGACAAGTAGCAATCCCTAATTATATCATGAAATACCGATTTGTGGCACACAGCTTTCCCTACACTGCACATCCCTATTTTACACCATCGCTTTCCTATCTATCTCAACTATCTATGATTAAACCCCTAGCTAAGCTAACTGTCTGCTAGCACCGGCGGTAGCACCTTTCCTAAGCTTAACATTCACAAAGTGCCGCCAACGCTGCATGTTCTCATTTTATATGCAGAGGGACATGTGACTTAGGCTGCCAATGACACAAGCCCTTGTGTCTGAATCTTGTGGATGTTTTCTGTGCCGTGATTGACTGCAGGAACATCCACAAATAAAGCTAAGAAAAAAAAGTGTGCAGCTCCTCTGGCCTTTCCCCACCTTCTCCCTTCATTAAACACATCCCCCCATTCATCATACAGCACCCCAATCCTATCCGAAAGCATCATATGTTACTAGAAAAGCATTTTGGAAAATAAACATAGCGGATGATTACTGGGTTTTTTAGGTACACGACCTAGAACTACATAGGGAAATGATCATACCGATTTTGAAATTGGTGAATCAAACAAGTTCACTCATCTCTAGATGTGATAGGCGATTTTTGCTGGTGTGTCGGCTTTATGTATTATCTATAACCTGCATAATTTACCATTTCCCAGAAATGCAGATTTGTGAAACTTGTGAAGGAATGCTGCTGCCTCTATATCAAGTGCTGCTCAATGTCACGGAGCCAGATGTTTCTCACATTGCAAAACAGACAAAGCTGATACTAGAAATGATTGATAAAAAGTGATTGCTTTCTCTACCCACACATTTCATTATAGGGCTTATCACAAAAAGCTTACAAAATGCATACAGAAGTTGTTATATTATTGGGAAGAATGAACTAGTGGACACTCTGTATGATAAATAAGATAATGGTGTGCTACATTTTTAACATGTAGTCTATACTGTTATAGATCTGAATATACAGTGCAAATGCAGAATAGGAAACTTAATTGGTAACTAAAGTTTTACAAAATTTGTAGGCACTTTTTGTACATTTGGTCAGTGGGGTTCATTTGCTGAAACTCCCATCAGTAACTCAAAAGATGTGGTGTAAGTGTGTAGAAGGTGCTTATTTCCTAGTGATTGGATTTGGTAAAAATTTCAAAATAATGCATACTCACCTGCTGTTACCCTCCTGGATCCAGTGCAGCATGCTCCATGGTCTATCACAGGAGCTAAAACCTTGCCTTTCAAACAGCCACAGGGCCACTGTGTCATCCAATAAGCTTCAGTGGTCCGGTGACTTGAACTGCATGTCATTGAATGTTTTTCTGATGACACGCGGATCAAATGATCTGACCACTGCAGCCTATCACAAACCGCAGTGGTCCTATGGGCAGTCATCGCTTCAGTGGCTGCTACTGACAATGGAGTGCCTTTGTTGGATTCAGAAAGGTGATAACAAGTAAGTATGCTTTATTTTGTTATTTTTACGGAATCAAACCTACTAGGAAATGAGCACCTTTTGCCCGAACAACCTCTTCAACTTATCATTTAAAAGTGGAAAAACATCAATACTTTTATCAAGCTTTAGTGCCACTTCCACATTAATTATGAGAAGGGTAGGTGTTTCATGAAAACTATTATCATTTGGCTGTGTGTATTAAGCCTAAAGGAGTTATTTAAAAGTGGCTGCAGACTTGTGAATCTTCACATCGTGTGCCCTTTGCGCTGTGAGCATTTTCCAGTGTCAGAGCCGGGAACGGCGGTCATGTGGCCGCGAGTATATGATATGTATATTCCTGGCTAGAATCTAAATAGATGGGTGCGGCCTAACCCAATGCAATGTATAGGGTGATAGCAGATTTGTGAATCCTCACACCTTATGCAGTGAGCACTCTGAGGATATTCCGATGTAGGAGCCGGGAACCATGATCATGTGGCCGCGAGTATGTGATAAGTACATTATCGGCCAGAATTGACCTAGATGGGCGCAGTCTCGACCAATGCAAATGTATAGTGTGATTGCAGACTTGTGCATTTAGACTAGACAACACCTTTAATGAAGACAACACCTATTACAGAAAATGGATACATTATATGGGTCCTCCTTTATTTGGTGGAACTCCCACTATAGCAGACCTGGTTTGTCTATGTCTTTTCACTTGGTATGTGATACTATATTACCATTTCTGCAGCCTCTCTGGGGAATGTGTATGGTTGGTCTTTATTTCCCCTGGACATATACAGTTGACTGCTGATGATTCTGAAGCTAGACCCATGGACATCAACTAGTAGCAAGGCTGGCTTCAGTGTGAAAAGGGAATGTCATTGGGACATTTCCATAAGGAAGTAGACATTTTCATGTAGAGTTTCCTAGCCCATCAGTCCATGTAATTTAGTCCATTCACTTCTGCTTCCATAGGTTGAAGGTAGTTCAATTTCCACTGTGTTGTTGAGTGACCATAGCCTGAGGCAAGTCAGTTTGGAAATGACGATTTGTCATGTTTTGGCTTCTTGAGCTGCTCGCAGATTACTACTATAACTTAAAAATTATTCCTTCATATTTCACATTTTCAATTTTTTATTTTTCAAAGTTATAAAATGTATGAATTTTAGTTCCATTCACTTTCTACAAAGAGTGATGTAAGTTTTGGATGCCATTTGATGTGTCTGGAGGGAATTGCAGATTAGAAACCTTTTATTACCGGGCAGATAGATATATTTATATCACAGAGCTCTGGTCTAGTTATGGCCTTCTGAAATGAAAACAATACTTATCCTGACAATTCTGGCAAGCGAACGTACAAAAGATTACAAGAATCAAGGGTATGATTTCTGTAAACAGGAGATTACAGCAGGACAAACTGGATCAAAATCTTAGTTCAAAACTTTAGGAAAAAAAGAAAATACTGTATAGTGTTGTCAGTCTGTAAAACGACTGTAAGCAACAAGAGAATCAGAACAATTCTTGGCAGATGGTCATAAATATCATCTGTATTCAATGGGCAAATAGAGGAAAATTGAAGTTATTAGTGCAACCTCAGGCTTTGGGTTCTTGGGTCAATAACTAAGATATAATATCTCAACCAATTTCCTAAATTAGTTGTTCCACTTATGGTTTTCAGCCAATATTAGCAAATTCTTAAGTCCTTTGCTTCTACTTGTTACATTAATCTTGTGATTTTTCTGTTAATTGGATCACTTTTGTGATTGCTTTGCTTTCATCTGTTTAGGCCCTGTCACACACAGAGATAAATCTGCGGCAGATCTGTGGTTGCAGTGAAATTGTGGACAATCAGTGCCAGGTTTGTGGCTGTGTACAAATGGAACAATATATTCATGATTTCACTGCAACCACAGATCTGCGAAATATTTATCTCTGTGTGTGATGGGGCCTTTTATGTGATTATACAACCCCTGGCAAAAATTATGGACTCACCTGGCTCTGAGGATGTTCATTCAGTTGTTTAAAAAATGCCGATCACAGACATGGCACAAAACTAAAGTAATTTCAAATGACAATTTTCTGTCTTTAAGAAACACTAACAAAATCATGAAAACATAATGTGCTAGCCAGTAACGGTTACTTTTCAAGACCAAACAGGGGGAAAAAATATGGAATCACTCAATTATGAGAAAAATTTATGGAATCATGAAAAACAAACAAAAGAACACTCCAATACATCACTAGTATTTTGTTGCACCTCTTCTGGCTTTTTTAACAGCTTGCAGTCTCTAAGGTATGGACTTAATGAGTGACAAACAGTACTCATCATCAATCTGGCTCCAACTTTCTCTGATTACTGTCGCCAGGTCAGCTTTGCAGGTTAGAGCCTTGTTATGGACCATTTTCTTCAACTTCCACCAAAGATTTTCAATTGGATTGAGATCCGGACTATTTGCAGGCCATGTTATTGACCTTATGTGTCTTCCTTCAAAGAATTTTTTCACAGTTTTTGCTCTATGGCAGGATGTATTATCATGTTGATAAATGATTTGAAAATCCCCAAACATCCTTTCAATTGATGGGATAAGACAAGTGTCTAAAATTTCAATGTAAACTTGGGCATTTATTGAAGATGTAATGACAGCCATCTCCCCAATGCCTTTACCTGACATGCAGCCCCATATCATCAATGACTGTGGAAATTTCCATGGTCTCTTCGGGCAGTCATCTTTTTATTGTTTAGCTTTTCTGTATGTAAATCCCATTTCCCTTAGGCGGTTTCTTATAGTTCAGTCACAGACATTGACTCCAGTTTCCTCCCATTTGTTCCTCATTTGTTTTGTTGTGCATTTCCTGTTTTGGAGACATATTGCTTTAAGTTTCTTGTCCTGACGCTTTGATGTCTCCCTTGGTCTACCAGTATGTTTGCCTTTAACAACCTTCCCATGTTGTTTGTATTTGGTCCAGATTTTAAACACCGCTGACTGTGAATAACCAACATCTTTTGCAACATTGCGCGATTGTTTACCCTCTTTTAAGAGTTTGATAATCCTCTCCTTTGTTTCAATTGACATCTCTCGTGTTGGAGCCATGATTCATGTCAGTCCACTTGGTGCAACAGCTCTCCAAGGTGTGATAACTCCTCTTTAGATGCAGACTAACGAGTTGATCTTATTTGATGCAGGTGTTAGTTTTGGGAATGAAAATTTACAGGGTGATTTCAAAATTTTTTTTCTCATAATTGAGTGATTCCATAATTTTTCCCCCTGTTTGGTCCTGAAAAGTAACCGTTACTGGCTAGCACGTTATGTTTTTATGATTTTTTTTTAGTGTTTCTTAAAGCCAGAAAGTTGCCATTTGAAATTACTTTAGTTTTGTGCCATGACTGTGATCTGTTCTTTTTTTAAACAAAATTAAACAACTGAATGAACATCCTCAGAGCCAGGTGAATCCATAATTTTTGCCAGTTTTTCTAATACACCAAAAATTAATTTTTATGTCAGCATAATGGATACATTTAACCACAACCAAGTATCTTTAATGATTGTTTAAACACTTCACATGGTTACCTTAGACAATTTAAAGTTTTTTCCTTTACAGGAAAACTCCTTAATGGGAACCTTTCACCAGGCTTTCTCTATATAAAGGACAGCCACCAAGCTCTTTTACAGTATTTTAGTAAGCTGTATGTAAGTCCCCAATCCCCTCTGCATAGCACAATAAATACCTTTTTATTATATCTTCATATGGTGCAGTCTGGTCCGACTGGCGCAGCTGGAATTACTTTGGTCACCTCCTCTTTCATCACAATCTCCATCATCCTGCTTTCTTCATGTGGATGACATGTCCTACGCCATCCACAAAGCCTGCCCCAATTGCACTTTTCACTGTGCTGTGCTGAGGGCACAGCAAAACCCTGTAATGTGCATGCGCTGGCTTTACTTCTTGTTTATCAGTGCTCCTTGGCCTCTTCTGGTTCATGCGTATTACAGTACTTTGCTCTGCCTTTTGCAAAGCAGAATGAAGCGTACACGCGATTGGGGCACACTGTGTGGATAGCGTAGGATGCTACATCCACTTGAAGTAAGCAGGAGGATGGCGATTGCGATAAGAGAAGTTTCCAAAGCAAGACCAGCCACCCCCATTAGACTGGTTTGCACTATATAAGGATATAATAAAAATTATTTCTTGTACTATTCAGAGAGTAAAAAACCATAAAGAAAATTCCTATATTAAAATTACCAAAATTTTATTAGTCATTTACTAAAAAACTGTCAGTGCAGTCAGAAATAGAATAGCCACTTAAAAGTGGTTTGGACGGGTGTAAGTGACAAAGTGCGCCAGATGTCGATATTCAGGATTATCAATATATATAGGAGGGATGGGGCCTATCCTAGCCCAATGAATGTCCCTTACCTACCAGCGGAGTGTAAACACCCTAACACTTGGTGCCCCCGCTCCTCGGCGGCTGTCCCTCACTGTCCCTCCAACCACAAAACCACCATCACCATATAGTGTGTGTGCAGAAAAGTGCAGTCAAAAAAACTATAATAGTCTGAATAGCCACTCTATAGGTTCAATACAGATCAAAAACAATGGTTCCCCAGTCAGAGTAACCACTCAATAGAGTCATTATTTAAATAAATTACATTAATCCCTTCCAGTATAAATAGGCAATGCTTCCATCCTACAGGACATGTCAGTACAAATACAATTTAGTGCCTAGGCACCTGCACACCTATCTCAGGTCATCATATTAGTCATCTCAATTTGATGAAAGTACTTATCATTTCGTTTGTCATCTCATCTCAACGCGTTTCTCCCTCAGGATGTCTGGGGGTTCATCAGGAGATGTTCAGTTTCTACAGCCGATGTCACAATGGAGGTACGGTTGTTGTGCCTGATAGCGTCACTGGGGACCACATGAATCTGGGTCCTATCCCATTAATGGTAACAGAAATAATGCCTAACACTCCACTGGTAGGTAGGGGACATTCATAGGGCTAGGATAGGCCCCATCCCTTCTATATATATTGATAATCCTGAATATCGACATCTGGCGCACTTTGTCCCTTACACCCGTCCAAACCACTTTTAAGTGGCTATTCTATTTCTGACTGCACTGACAGTTTTTTAGTAAATGACTAATAAAATTTTGGTAATTTTAATATAGGAATTTTCTTTATGGTTTTTTGATAATTGGGTTCCTCCTTCTATCTGTTAATTGAGGTATATACTATTCAGAGAGTATTGGGGACTTGCATACAGCTTACTAGAATATTGAAAAGAGGCCTTAAGCCTTAAAGATGGTGACCATACTTTTGAAAACCTGGTGATAGGTTTTTTTAATAATAGGCCCAGGGAGGTGGAAAAAAAAAATCAATAATCACCTCTTTTATCATCACCATTTGTCATGATGAGTGACTTAGATCTGGAAATGGGACTTCTAAACTGGCCCTTAGGCTAGGGGAGTCCCTAACTATTTCTTATCCCAGAGGTACACCTGATGGTGGCAAGATCTGGACCACCAACGTAGCCTTAACTCCTGAATAGAACTTGTCTAATACCCCCACACTCCCAACCCAGGAGAGGGCTGGGACTGGAGTAGTTAATCCTACATAAAAGACAGACAGGGAGAAAACAAAGCTCAAACTCACAGAGATATAGGCAAAACGTGCTCAGGAGCTAAATAAAGAAAAGGAAGGAAATAATCAAATGACAAGAGTATTACCACAACACACCAGACATACACCAGAAGCTGGATCCTCACCATGCACAATGACCGAAATCACGTACCGGCGTTGAAGAGCAGGTTCCACCATCTTTTAAAGTGCTGAGACAGCTGTGATAGGCCTCCAGAAACCCGTGACCCAAGCAGAAATTCACAGTCCAGCAGGATTTAACTCCTGCTAGACCAACCACCAGTAAACTCAGAACAGGTCAACACCAGGCATTAACTGAGCAACTCAAAGAGCACCAGATGGTGTGTCAGACTCTGCAGTATGAACAGTCAGAAGACACCATGACACCTGGTAAGTTTAGAACTGAACTCTGTGTGACAACATTGCTCCATAGTCGGCCACTGATCGGCTGCAGTGCTCACATGATGCCAACCTACTGACCTCATTTACTGACACCATAATGCAGATCATCAAGTCACACCAACACTCTCGATAAAAACAAACTGATCTTTGTGAAACATACTGCCCTCTTCTCTAATTATACACTTTAAACACTATATGCACAGCAATCATGAATATCACTAGAAAAGAATACCTGAATCTTTAATGATGGACAATCAAAGTTGTTATTTTTTAAATGCATGTAGCAGTGGACACGTGTGATGGCCAAATATTGCATGAATAGATGATGGCCCAATATTGCACAGTGGATGATGGCCAAAGATTGCATGAGTATTTTTGAGAGAACAAGTTCTTGTTGGTATAGATAATTGTGGTGTATATAAATTATGCGCACCTTGATCTATTATTGTTATTTTTGTGTGTAAACTTTCGCTTCTGTGTGTTTTAGATGTATATGTACTGTATATTTGATTTCTTTTTTATTTTTAAATCAAATAATAGTCACAAAGTTACATGAAGGGGATGTCATGATTATCAGTAAATCATCAGAATGGATGTAGGGGTGCACTTTTTTTTTAAGGTGTGTGAACCCTGTATTTTTGTAGGTTGTCACCTTTTCCAGAGTAAAATCATATTTTTATCCCTCCAGTTCTGATCATTTTATAAACATATGGCTATTTAGCAAACACCAAAATGTATAGATTTTGCACATAATAAAGTGTTATTTTTAATTGTGGTATATCTCATTTTCTGTTCTAAGTAAGACTTTTTTGGCCCTAATGTCAAATTTTATGGCTTTTTATTAAAAATTTGTCTATTCAAAATTGCATAAAGTTGCCTGTGTGTATAAGGGTCGAGTGACATTTTGCCAATGTTTTACTTCAGAAAATGTATGTGTTTGGGGAATATTATTTTTTTTATTTTGTAATTTATTTTTGTGTACTTTTATTTTACTTTGCATTGTATGGACTAGCAACTCTGCATTGCAATTCTTATGATATACGGGTTTTGAAGCTAAGATTTCTTTCATACATTTTATTTCCTGATGAAGAAGCCTTAGTTTTGAAACGTTTAGACTAGTGATGAGTGAATAATAACTTTTTGTGTTTGGATTATTCGTAGCGAATCCCAAAGTACTGTTCCAGTATTCGTCACAAATAATGACCCTAATGCAAGTAAGTGGGGAATACAAGCAGTTTTCTGGGAAATCTTCATGAAAAATGCTTGTGTTTGCCATGTACTTACATTAGTATCGTTAGTCGTGACGAATACCAGAATAGTACTTTGTAATTCATTACGAATAATCCGACCCTTAATAGATACTATTTCCCCATCACTAGTGTAGACTAATAAACTACTTATTCATCTATCCTGGTCTCCTCCATTAGCAGAGCAGGTTTAACCTCTTATCTCCTGATAAGTAGTCGGGAGGTACACATTACGTGTGACTGCCAGATGAGCTTTGGGTTTGGTGCAACTACCATAACGTCATAACTTCATTGCTCGTGATTAGAGATGAGTGAACTGGTCCCGGTTCGGCTCGAGGCCGGTTCGCCGAACGGGGGTCCCGTTCGAGTTCGGCTCGTCGAACGTTCGACGAACCGAACTCGAACGTATAGGCTATAATGGGAGGCAATCACAAACACATAAAAATGCATTATAAATGTACACAAACAGTTAATAAACATTGCCATAACACTTACCGGTCCTCGTGATCCCTTCTGCACTCTGTCTCCTGCCGCTATTCCATCCGATGATCGCTGAATCCTCCCGGTGACCTGCACTGCCAGCAGAGAAGCAGGACCTATCGTGACGTCAAAATAGCCATGTGACCAGTCACGTGGCTATTATCTCATTGGCTACAGACTGGTCACATGACTATGACACGTCATGTAGGACCTGCGAGTGCATCTCTCCGGTACACGGTGCACATATGTGTATCGCCGTGTACCGGCGACATGCTCTAGCACACGGTCGACTCCCCGTTCCGTTAGGGACCGGCTGACACAGCCGGTCATTAACGGAGATCACCGTTGCCATAGCAACGCAGTTAGCGGTGACGTCACCGCTAACCGCGGCTCCGAGAGCACCGTTGCTATGGTAACGCGTCTGTCAGCGTTACCGCTAGCAGCCAGCACTGATCACTCACGGAGTGAAGGCTGTACGCTGCTTCCTGATTGTAGTGAGCATTGTAGTGAGGATGGAGGTTCCCCAGCCCCAAGTGATGAGCTGGTGAATCTCATCCTCACTACAATCGTCACTACTACTACTACTACACTAGTGAGGATTGTAGTGAGGATGGAGGTTCCCCAGCCCCAAGTGATGAGCTGGTGAATCTCATCCTCACTACAATCGTCACTACTACTACACTAGAAAGAAAGAAGACAGAAGAGCAGGATCGTGGAGGGCTGACAGGGGGTAATAAAGATGGAGTCTCTAATGTGTCTGTGTATTTATTTCTATTAAAGTATTTTTTCTCTGTGTGGTGTCTTTTTTTTAACCCTTTATTGGAGATTCTTAATGGCCGGGTCAAACGTGCCTGACATTAAGAATCTCTGGCTTAATACTGGCTGGTAAAACAAAGCCAGTATTAACTCATGATTACCCAACAAGCCACCCGGCTCCAGGGCTGTTGGAAGAGTTGGATACAGCGCCAGATGATGGCGCTTCTATGAGAGCGCCATTTTCTGGGACGGCTGCGGACTGAAATCCGCAGCAGAGGCGCCCACAAACCTCGGGCTAACCTGTGCTGCGGATTCCAATCCCCAGCTGCCTAGTTGTACCCGGCTGGACACAAAAATAGGGCGAAGCCCACGTCATTTGTTTTTTAATTATTTCATGAAATAAGTGAAATAATTAAAAAAAACGGGCTTCCCTATATTTTTGGTTCCCAGCCGGGTACAAATAGGCAACTGGGGGTTGGAGGCAGCCCGTGGCTGCCAGCTGTACCTGGCTAGCATACAAAAATATGGCGAAGCCCACGTCATTTTTTTGGTGGGCAAAAAACCTCTGCATACAGTCCTGGATGGAGTATGCTGAGCCTTGTAGTTCTGCAGCTGCTGTCTGCTCTTCTCCATACAGACAGACAGCAGCTGCAGAACTACAAGGCTCAGCATACTCCATCCAGGACTGTATGCAGAAGTTTTTTGCCCCCTGAAAAAATTATGTGGGCTTCGCCATATTTTTGTATGCTAGCCAGGTACAGCAGGCAGGTACGGCTGCCCCCAACCCCCAGTTGCCTATTTGTACCCGGCTGGGAACCAAAAATAAAGGGAAGCCCTTTTTTTATTATTTCATGAATTTCATGAAATAATTAGAAAACAAATGACGTAGGCTTTGCCCCATTTTTGTGTCCAGCCAGGTACAACTAGGCAGCTGGGGATTAGAATCCGCACCACCGGTTGGCCTGAGCTTTCTGGGCCCCACTGCTGCGAATTGCAGTCTGCAGCCACCTCAGAAAATGGCATTTTCAAAGAAGCGCCATCTTCTGGCGCTGTATCCAACTCTTCCAGCACCTGCCTGCTATACCTGGCTAGCATACAAAAATATGGCGAAGCTCACGTCCTTTTTTTGTAGTTTTTTGGCAAAAAAAATAAAAAATGCTTCCCTGGATTTTCTATTGCCAGTGAAGGTAACACCAAGCAGTGGGGGTTAGCCGCCAGTAGCTGCTTGGATTACCCTTAGCTAGCAATACTAAAAATGCAGCGGGAGCCCATATATATTTTTTTTAATGATTTATTTAAATAACTAAAAATAAAATGGGCTTCCCTGTATTTTGATTGCTGGACATCACAGTGCTGTAAAAATAAATCTTTAAAAAAATGACGTAGCGCTCCGCGGTATTTTTGATTCTCAGCGCAGATAAAGCAGACAGCTATGGGTTGCCACCCCCATCTGCCTGCCGTTACCTTGGTTGTCAATCAAAATACAGGGAAGCCCATTAATTTTTTCTATTTAAAAAATAGTTAAAAAAAAAAAATTACGTTGGGTCCCCCCATTTTTGATAGCCAGCTAGGGTAAAGCAGACGGCTGTAGCCTGAAAACCACAGCTGGCAGCTTTACCGTGGTTGGGTATCCAATGTGGAGGTCCCCTCAGGCTCTTTTTTATAATTATTTTATAAATATTAATAATTACACAATAAAAGTAGGGTCCCCCCCAAATTGGATCACCAGCCAAGGTAAAGCGGACAGCTGTGGTCTGGTATTCTCAGGGTGGGAAGGTCCATAGTTATTGGGCCTTCACAGCCTAAAAATAGCAGGCCGCAGGCACCCCAGACGTGGCGCATCCACTAGATGCGCCAATCCTGGCGCTTCACCCCAGCTCATCCCGTGCCCTGGTGCAGTGGCAAACGGGGTAATAAATCAGGTTGATACTAGCTGTAAAGTCACCTGAGATCAAGCCCAGCAGTTTGTGATGTCATGGCGTCTATTAGATACCCAACATCATAAACTGTCAGTACTAACAAAAACAAAAAATTGACAAAAGAAATTTATTTGAAAAAACAGTCCCCAAAACATTTCCTCTTTCACCAATTTATTGTAAGAAAAAAAATAAAGGGGTCCCACGACGACTCTGGACCGTCTAGAATATGGGGGGGGAGACACTCAGGGAACGTATCCCCCATTTTCTAGGAGTGCGGACCCTTCATGTGAGGAGTGTGGGTGCAATGAATCTGCACTCACTCTCCCCGGGTCCACAGCAGCAGAGTCCATGTCGTAATGGTTGCTACCAAAGCTGCAATGCCCTGCTCATGAGGTAAGGGCATGCCTAATCAGGAGAACTACTGTAGAGGAAGCTCTGCTCACTGGTATATAGGTGCTCAGAGGTAATAATAGATAAAATTAGTGAGTAACCTCGGCACTCTATATCTCCCAGACTAAGTCAGTAAGTCACAATGGATAGTAATGCAAAATCACTCTTTATTGGTCCATATTAAGAAAATTTTTTTTTCATAAGCATATATGTTTTTGTCCAAAACAAGTTACAAATGACGTTTCGGCCTGAGCCTTCGTCAGATTGGACTTATCTGCATGTAATCATGAAAAATGACAATAATCAGTATCACATAAGAGTGAGAGAACAATAACATAAACTCAAACAATGTAGAGGTACAATTGGGATGCAGCAAAAAAATTGCAACACAGCAAGAAATGAAACACATGATACAAATGTCATAATACAGTACAAGGACAATATAGTAATGACAAATATGGGGTCAGAGTAGGCTTAGACAGCTCTGGTACGAAAGAGATGTCAATCATAAAGTAACATGTGCAGTAGGTGTAGAGCTACAGTATGCATGGCAGAGCTAATGGGTAGACCGACCATAGAAAAAGAACGGAGAAAAAGTGGAGAAAAAGTGGAGAAAAAGTGGAGCATAAGAGGAGAAAAAGTGGAGAAAAAGTGGAGAAAAAAGTGGAGAAAAAGTGGAGAAAAAGTGGAGCATAAGAGGAGAAAAAGTGGAGAAAAAAGTGGAGAAAAAGTGGAGAAAAAGTGGAGCATAAGAGGAGAAAAAGTGGAGAAAAAGTGGAGAAAAAGTGGAGCATACGAGGAGAGAAAGTGGAGAAAAAGTGGAGAAAAAGTGGAGCATAAGAGGAGAAAAAGTGGAGCATAAGAGGAGAAAAAGTGGAGAAAAAGTGGAGAAAAAGTGGAGCATAAGAGGAGAAAAAGTGGAGAAAAAGTGGAGCATAAGAGGAGAAAAAGTGGAGAAAAAGTGGAGAAAAAGTGGAGAAAAAGTGGAGAAAAAGTGGAGCATAAGAGGAGAAAAAGTGGAGAAAAAGTGGAGAAAAAGTGGAGAAAAAGTGGAGAAAAAGTGGAGCATAAGAGGAGAAAAAGTGGAGAAAAAGT
This sequence comes from Anomaloglossus baeobatrachus, assembly GCF_048569485.1. Classification (NCBI taxonomy): domain Eukaryota; kingdom Metazoa; phylum Chordata; class Amphibia; order Anura; family Aromobatidae; genus Anomaloglossus; species Anomaloglossus baeobatrachus. The sequence continues at coordinate 165,177,571 of NC_134353.1, forward strand.
GGAGAAAAAAGTGGAGAAAAAAGTGGAGCATAAGAGGAGAAAAAGTGGAGAAAAAGTGGAGAAAAAGTGGAGCATAAGAGGAGAAAAAGTGGAGAAAAAGTGGAGAAAAAGTGGAGCATAAGAGGAGAAAAAGTGGAGAAAAAAGTGGAGAAAAAGTGGAGAAAAAGTGGAGAAAAAGTGGAGCATAAGAGGAGAAAAAGTGGAGAAAAAGTGGAGAAAAAGTGGAGAAAAAGTGGAGCATAAGAGGAGAAAAAGTGGAGAAAAAGTGGAGAAAAAAGTGGAGAAAAAAGTGGAGAAAAAGTGGAGAAAAAGTGGAGAAAAAGTGGAGCATAAGAGGAGAAAAAGTGGAGAAAAAGTGGAGAAAAAGTGGAGAAAAAGTGGAGCATAAGAGGAGAAAAAGTGGAGAAAAAAGTGGAGAAAAAGTGGAGAAAAAGTGGAGCATAAGAGGAGAAAAAGTGGAGAAAAAGTGGAGAAAAAGTGGAGCATAAGAGGAGAAAAAGTGGAGAAAAAGTGGAGAAAAAGTGGAGAAAAAGTGGAG